>NC_090021.1:218288341-218588877 GCF_037176765.1 Anolis sagrei | reverse complement strand
TGTAACCAAAATTGAAACAACCAAACAACATAAATCAAATAAAACTTATTAAACAACCACAAGTAATGTCCTAACAAATTAGTCATGACACAACTCAAATTACATTTGAAAAATAAACATTGAAGGTCAAGACCTAAAATTAGAACTAATAAAAATATAAAATGTAAAAGCCAAAGTAGCATGCCATTTCTATATTCCGTTTCCATTATATTTGTGCCAGATGTTCTGTGTGTCCTCCTCTCTGTATGCTTGTGAACATAAAAAGGTAAAGACCTTGTGCTGGAAAGAGAGGAAGGAGGGGGGCAATTTGATCTCCTTAGGGAGGGAGTTCCAGAGGTGGGGAACAACTACAGAGAAGGCCCCATCTCTCGTTCCCACCAGGTAGGGGTGGGACTGAGAGCAGAGCCTCCTCTGCCAATTGTAGCACATGGGCAGGCTTATATCTGGAGATGCGGTTTTAGTGCAACCTTTTAGTGCAGCATTTCTCAACCTAGGGGTCGGGACCCCGGGGGGGGGGTCACAAGAAGGTGTCAGAAGGGTTGCCAAAGACCATCATAAAACACAGTATTTTCTGTTGGTTTCTGTGTGGGAAGTTAGGTCCAATTCTATCGTTGGTGGGGTTCAGAATGTTCTTTGATTTTAGATGAACTATAAATCCCAGTATGGAGCCCCTGGTGGCACAGTGGGTTAAAGCACTGAGCTGCTGAGCTTGTTGATCGAAAGGTCGCAGGTTCGATTCCGGGGAGCGGCGTGAGCTTCCGCTGTCAGCCCTAGCTTCTGCCAACCTAGCAGTTCAAAAACATGCAAAATGTGAGTAGATCAATAGGCGGGAAGGTAACGGTGCTCCATGCAGTCATGCCGGCCACATGACCTTGGAGATGTCTACGGACAACGCTGGCTCTTCGGCTTAGAAATGGAGATGAGCACCACACCCCAGAGTCAGACATGACTGGACTTAATGTCAGGGGACTACCTTTACCTTTACCTATAAATCCCAGTAACTGCAACATACAAATGTTGACCCCCCCCCCCAACTCCACTAATGTTCACATTTGGGCATATTGAGTATATGTGCCAAGTTTGGTCCAGATCTAGCATTGTTTCAGTCCATAGTGCTCTCTGGATGTAGGTGAATTACAACTCCAAAACTCAAGGTCAATTCCTACCAAACCCTTCCAGTATTTTCTGGGAGTGCTGTGTGCCAAGTTTAGTTCAATTCCTTCATTGATGGAGTTGAGAATGCTCTTTGATTGTTAACTATAAATCCCAGCAACTACAACTCCCAAATGACAAAATCAATCCCCCATCAAACCCCACCAGTATTCAAATTTGGGCATATCGGATATTTGTGCCAAACTTGGTCCAGTGAATGAAAATACATCCTGTGTATCAGATACTTACATTGTGGTTCATAACAGTTGCAAAATTACAGTTATGAAATAGCAATGAAAATAATGTTATGGTTGGGGGTCACCACAACATGAAGAACTGTATTAAGGGGTCACGGCATTCGTAAGGTTGAGAAACACTGGTTTAGGGCTTTAAAGGTAATGATACCACTTGAACTGCCCTGGCCCAGTGTTCTGGTTTGGTGAGGCTCCAGCATGCCTAGGCAGAAAAGGGTAAAGGCCTTGTTATGCTACAACTCCCAAAGTAGACACACCCTAAATATCCCTTTTCCATCTGTGTCAATCTCAAGGACCATGGATTGAATTCAGCCCGCTGTGTGATTTCATGTGGTCTTCCAGGAATATGTTTTTGGATTAGGAATGACACATCTTTGTACCATCTAGAAATGTTTTCAACATCAGTGTCTTCAGGCCAATTTTTCTGAAGCCCAACTGCTTTGACTAATGCCCAGGTGACCCTAAGTACACTTTGTTATTACATGTTTTTGAATTGACTCTGACTTATGATGGCTCCAATTCTGGGGTTTTCTTGGTCAGATTATTTCTGAGGAAATTTGTCAGTACTTTCCCTTTAGGCTGTGAGAGTGCGACTTCTTCAAGGCCACCTCGTGGGCATCTATGGCTGAGTAAGGATTTGAACCTTGTTCAACTTGAAATTCTAGTCACATGGGCTCTTACTTAATAAATAAGCAACTTAATTACATTTACTAAGATGTAAGTCCCACTGAACACAGTGAGGCTTACTTCTATATAAAGATGCATAGCATTGCCCTGTAAGTGCATGAATTTTGATCTCAATTCACATTTGCCAGAGTCAATCCAGAAGGACTGTAGGATCCATGGTGCACAGAAACATCCAAAAGAACAAGTAGGGTTATGCTTTCTCAATTCACCTTCGATGTAGAGTGTCAGAAGGACAGCAACAAGTAAATAAATGCACGGTGGTAGCCTTTCCATACCAGTTTCAACCTTTCAATCATATTGTGCTGCTAACTGATATGGAGAGAACCCAGCAGTGATTTTTGAACACTAAATATGAAATTAAATGCAATCAGCCATGGTGGCTTACTGGGCCTGGTTGTAGGGAACATATAACTCCTTATTGAAATAGCCTCACTGGCGCTTTCTGGGCACCATTCAAAGTGTTAATGAGGATCTTTAAAGCTATACATGGCTTGTGTCCAGACTACAGGAAATATCCTGTCTCTCTGAATTTTAAGATTTTTGGGGGAGGGCTTTCTCTAAGCTCCACCAATATAGCATGTTTGGTATCTGCTTTGGGGTCCCAGTCCTGGGAGAAAAGTGGAGTAGAAATGATAGTAGTGATGGTGATGGTTTGGTGAAAAACACTTTGGGGGAAACCACTCACAGGCTGTGTAAATCCTTTTTGTGGGAAGTGCATTTGAAACACACCCACCCAGCAGTCTTTTTCTGCTAGCAAGCCAACACTTTTTGTTTAGGCAAGTCTTTGGCTCTTACATGCGATAGAACATTGTTTTCAACATGGTGCTCTGTGCTTCTTAATACTTTAAATGCCCCTTAAATTGCTTTAACAATGCTCTTTTTCATAGAGTTTTTCATTTTTTTTAAAAAGTAGGCATAACATAATTTAGCCAAATTTTGATTTAAATTCTTGTAAGCCACTTTGAGTCCCATTGGAGGAGAAGAATGTGGTATAAAATTTCTTTTATGTCCTTTTTTGGGGTATTTCATTAACATGGTGCTGTTGTCATCTAGTGCATTAAACAAATAGTGCAGGGGAAGATGGAAATAAACTTGTCAGACTAGAGACATAGCATTATTTTTTCTATGTAGCAACTTAAGTCAGAAATCTGTTTCCACCAGTGGTTCCCAACTTGTGGTCTGTGGACCACCAGTGGCCTACAAGAACTGAAATATGGTTCATGGGCTCACTATTACTACACCATTGCAACGAGAACAACTGGTCTTGTGAAATCCTCGTATAGTGCCGAGGCTTATTAAATATGGTTTTCCGTGGGCAAAAAAGTGGTGACTACTGGATGGCACATGTCCTGTATCAGAAACTAGAGCTGATGTGTTCTATCCAATGCAATTTTATGAATCAGCACCCCAAATAACTAAACTGAATCTAAAGGTGACCAAAAACACGCAGCATGTGAGAGCCCTCTGGAGCACTTTCAGCCATTCCTGTCTCACTCTCCTCCTAGCATAATGTTGAAGATTGGGGGAGTAGGATCAGGGAGGAGGATCGGGGCAGTCACTGCATGTCTTGTTTTCCTCCTGACATAAGGCCATCCCATCCTTATGCCAGGAGGACAACCTGAGGATGACCCAGGCACTGACCTGCCCTGTCCTGGCCCCACCCTCTTACAGGCCCTCTCCCTCCCAGCCGGCCCCATCCAGAGCAAGCCTGGCTGCCCTCCCTTCTGGCCTGGGCCTCTTGGTCGGTTCCACAAGTTTGCCCATGCCTGTTCTAACCTATGCCTGTGTTCCCGACCGAGTAGTCCAAGGGGTTTTTTTTAAAAAAAGGAGCATGGTTTGTGAAACCAATATTCCACTGCCCAGTTTGATCCAAAAAGTGCAATGGATCTTCCTTTTTATTTTGCTTTTTTTGTTTGTTTATTTAAACAATACTTGTGGTGAATTACACTAGAGGTGAGAGCCAGTGTACTGTAGTGGCCTGAGAGTTGGACTAAAACCAGGGTGCAAATCCCCACCTAGTTATGGAAACCTACTGGACGAACTTGGGCAAGTTTCTATGGAAGTTCAGTGACAAACCTCCCCTGAATATATCTCGCCAGGAAAACCCCATATGTCAAAAATGACCTGAGAGCACACAAGAATCACAACAACATACTAGAAGTTCCCTACAGTGGTCACCAGGACAAAATGTTTAGCTGCTGCTGCTAAGTCTGGTAACTGGTGTTGTCGACTTCTGTCTCTATGAAACCACTCTGGACATTGTTTTTGTGGACTAACTACCATATATTGCTATGAAACAGCGTGCCATAACAAAAGCATGTTTTTTCAAGACAGCAACACAGGAAATTAAATATGCAAATCTTCTATGAAAGAATGGGAATTAAACCTTTGTATCCTCATTTAGCAAGGTGCAAAACATAATCAAGTGACATGCATGGCCAGTAATCAGTATCACGCAGCAGGGATGACTTGGAAGGCAGCCAAGCAAAATCTGACTGAATTGATAGTAATAGTTTCAGAACCTTAAAATCATTTTGCAGCACTTTGTCTGCAGTTCTCTGCCCAGTTTCCTGTATCATTGAATGTGGTGAGATTTATTTCTGAATATACAGTGTGGGGTTCCATTATTTAACAAGTAAGCCAGTGTTTCTCAAGCTGTGGGTCTCCAGATGTTTTGGCCTTCAACTCCCAGAAATCCTAACAGCTGGTAAAATGGCTGAGAATCCTGGGAGTTGTAGGCCAAAACACCTGGGGACCCACAAGTTTGAGAACCACTGAACTAAGCGATAATGTTGTAAAATAATAGCATTTCACATTAAGGAGCACCAAAAATCCTCTATCCACGGTGACTCTAAAACAGCAGTGTCAACCTAAAACTTTAAAATAATCCCTTAAAAAGTTTTCAAAATGATCAAGCACAGGGCAAATCAGGAATCTCATTTCTTCTGTCCTCATTCATTTAAGAAGCTGGTTAACATGTATTATTTTAATACATATTAAGAAATAGCAAGAATGATTCCTGTTGTTAAAGTATATGATATTTTTCTGTGGAAACGAGCTTATTATTATTATTAGCATGTCTCTGATTTTCAAGAAACCTGTCTGTTAATTAATAAACACAATAAGCTGGCCAGTTTTTATGCAGTTGTGGTGTTACTGAAAAGCATAATGTGACATTGTAATATATCTGTATATTAAGTTAGCTAATAAAATATCCCTTTGATAAGTGAGCCAGACCTAAAACAGAGAACTAAGCAAGGAAACAAATTGTTTACCAAATGAATCTCATTACAAACACAGGGGAAATGAAGCAGATCTATTTAACACGTTCAGACTTATTTGTGGACATTAGTTTACATGACATTTCCCTCAGGCTTTGTTCGTGTTTCAAATAAAGGTTTAGATTTAAGCTTGTTGCTGCTGAGACCACTCCCATACTGATAACCAAACAGCTCCTGGCCTGAAATAGGATCAGTATCAAGGTGTTGTTAAAAGCTTTCATGGCCGGAATCACTGGGTTGCTGTGAGTTTTCCGGGCTGTATGGCCATGTTCCAGAAGCATTCTCTCCTGAGGTTTTGCCCACATTTAGGCAGGCACACTCAGAAGTTGTGAGGTATATTGGAAACTAAGCAAGGGACCTGTGAAATGTCCAGAGTGGGAGAAATAACTCTTTTTCTGTTGGAGGTAAGTGTGAATGTTGCAATTAACCACTTTGATTAGTATTGCAAAGCCTTGCAGCTTTAAAGCCTGGCTGATTCCTGCCTGGGGGAATCCTTTGTTAGGAGGTGTTAGCTGGCCCTGACTGGTTCATGTCTCGAATTAACAGTATCTTTGGTTAATTGGTTTCAAATCACTTTTGTTTTGAGAGCCATGTTCAATAGACCTACACTATTCCAATTGTGGGTCAGAAGCCAAAAATCATCAATTAGTACTTTAACCAAGATGAGAGAAGTTCACAATGGAGTTTGAAAGATTGTAGTTGTATTGAGACCTCATACCTAGATCAACCAATGAATGGCTTTGTAGCTTCAAAGACTGGCCAATTCCTGCCTGGGGATCCTTTGTTGGGAGGTGTTAGCTGGCCCTGATTGTTTCCTGTCTGCAATCCCCCTGTTTTTGAGTCTTGCTCTTTATTAACTGTCCTTATTTTAGAGTTTGTTTGCAATATAACAGCTGCACCTGGAAGCCCACTGAGATCAAGTTCATATTTGCAGCCAAACCACTAGACAGCAAAAGTCAATACAGAGTAAGTATACTAGTTGTCCACATTTTATTGGAAAATAATACATTAAAACACTTTATTTAAAGTCTTATGAAAATAATCTCTTTGTGTGCATGGATGGGAAGGCATTGGACTAAATTTGAATGCGGAGAAATATATACATAGACTTTTATCAGACGTCATTTCTGTAACATCATAAATATTTGGGAGGCAAGGGTGCACTCAACCAATGATATTTATTGCTCACTTAGAATTTTTCACTCATTTTTTATGTATTAATGGATGGAATCGGCCGAAGGAAGAGAAGATTGCTTACCCATAATATTTTTCTCAAATACAAAATGCATAGCTAGTGAGGGGAAACACAGACATATGTCATAATTCATGTAACATCTATTTTGCAATACTGAGAAAGGTTACGTGAAATTATAATTGTTCACACCTTGTATTTCCACCAGAAACCTGTTGAATGTATAAAAATGCAGCAGCAGCAGTTTTGGCTGACCCATGAAAATGTTTAAGTAAAACAATGTCCCCATAATATAGAGATAACATTTAGTTTAGGATTAGGCTCTTTTGGATGGTCTTTTCTTTGAGTTTCTCCATATTTTCTTCAACCCTTTGCCCAAATACGTTGCTCTGGGCTTGGACATACCAGTCCACAATGTCCCTTGCATCTCTGGAAAGGAATAAAATAATAGTTCAGGACATGACTCAAAAGAAACTAAATTATTTCTAGAATTGTAATAGACAACATTGTACAGAAATATAGAGTGGAAAGAGTGAATTGAAATGATAGGAAGAAAGTTTCAACTGGGAAGTTCTATTACGGTATATACTCGAGTATATACCAAGTTTTAAGCCCTTTTTTAGGCTGAAAAATTCCCCCTCAGCTTATACTTGAGTTGCGGTTATTTATTATTTTACTCTATTATTTTTACATTTATTATTTTACTTTATTATTGTTATTATTACATTTATTATTTTACTCGTATTATTATTATTATTATTACATTCATTATTTAACTCTCTATTATAATTGGAAGGATTTACATGGAAGAAGGTTAGAATAATGGTTTAATCAGAGTTGGACAGTCTTATCTTAAATTACAGTTTTATGCAAATATTCAAAAACATTTAACCTACGAATGACTCAATGTAATTTTATTGGTATCTATTTTTATTTTGAAATATACCAGTAGCTGCTGCATTTCCCACCCTCGGCTTATACTCGAGTCAATATGTTTTCCCAGTTTTTTGTGGTAAAATTAGATGCCTTGGCTTATATTCAGGTTGGCTTATACTTGCATATATATGGTACTTGGCTTCTTATCATGTTTTATAGTATATAAAAAAGCTAAACAATACAAAATCTGTTCCACTATGGCGTGATAAAATATAGTGTTTGGATTTTTTTTTTTTTACAAAGATTCAAGCTTTGGCAATTCAATGTCTTTGAAATATTCCCATTAGTCACTTACCTGGAAACAGGTATTGGATTCAGAGACGTGCAAGAAGGATCTTTAAGCTCTCCATTTACATCACTGGGAAGAGAAAGCAATTCCTAACTGCCACAAGGATACTAACAACGTTTTTTCCTAAGAGAAGCAAGTTCTGTTTGATTTTAATGGGTCTAAGGAACAAAGTAATCAAAGCAACAAAATAAATGAATGAATGTAATTTTCCTTATGATTGTTTAAATAACAGCTGAAAGGAAATACGTGATCAGCATGCAGAAAGAGACTCCACTCTTACTTCCTATGCTGTGGGCCCATATGAAAATCCTCCAAGTCCAGCTGCTATCCACTTTGAGACAGAAACTTTGGAGGAAACCAGCAAAACCTGTCTTCTCAAGCTGGAGAGCAGTTTCTTGATATGTGGGTGTGTGTGTGTGGCCCCATCTACACTGCCATATAATGCAGTTTCATAATCAATATGGCAGTGTGGATGAGGCTTATATCTGTGTTTCTTCCAATTGTGACCCCCTCTCTGGTAGCTATTAAAAGAAGCCAACAAAATTGTGCCGTACATAAAATACATTGGCTTAATCTACCATTCATTTGGACTTTTACACAGAATTACTGGATATGCCTTCATGACTACTGATTCAGTGTAATTAAACTAATCCAAAGAACACATTCCCAAAAAAACAGTTCTCACCATCTCCTTTGGTGCTTTAAGAGCTTGGAAGTAAAAACCTAATGAGCTTAACCAAGGCCACAAAATCAACATTATAAAGTTCATTGGCAAATAGGAAAAAACATATAATTTTGGGCCCTTCCAGATAGGCCTTAGATCCCAGGACTGATTCCAGGTTTTCTGTTTATCCCAGATTATCTGGCAGTGCGGACTCATATAATCAAGTTTAAAGCAGAAAACCTGGGATCAGATCCTGGGATATAGGGCCTGTCTGGAAGGGCCCTTTGTTAGAAAAACCGAAGAAAACATGGTTCAAACAGGGGGAGTTTAGCAAAGTTTTGAACTCAGCAGAACAGTTCTATTCAATGGAGGAGGTCTGCCTTTCATTCTAGAAGCCTCTCCAATAAAACCTCCACTTCTTGACCAGTTTGCACCTCACCTGTGTTTTTTTTTTGTCACAAATACAAGTGAAATCATTCTTAATTATTATAAATGAACATTAGGAAATGAAATGAAATGAGACTAGGATGCAGAGCAATGGCTTCAAACTACAGGAAAGGAGATTCCACCTGAACATTAGGAAGAACTTCCTAACTGTGAGAGCTGTTCAGCACTGAAACTCTCTGCCCCGGAGTGTGGTGGAGGCTCCTTTTTTAGAGGCTTTTAAGCAGAGGCTGGGTGGCCATCTGTCAGGGGTGCTTTCAAAACGAGTTTTCTGCTTCTTGGCAGGCATTTGGATTGGATGGCCCATGAGATCTCTTCTAACTCTATGATTCTACGAAATCCTCCATTTGTAAAGGGAAAAGGTAATGTAAGGTTCATCTGGATCGCCTCAACCCTTGGCGTTCCAGATAGTTTGTCTTTCAGATCTCAAACGAACAGTTGTTTTGGAAGAGACCTCGTGGACCATCCAGTCCAATTCCTTACCAAGAAGCAGGAAAATCACATTCAAAGCACCCCTGACAGATGGCCATCCAGCCTCTATTTAAAAGCCTCCAGAGAAGGAGCCTCCACCACACTCCAGGGCAGAGAGTTCCACTGCTGAACAGCTCTCATAGTTAGGAAGTTCTTTCTCATGTTCAGCTAGAATCCCCTTTCCTTTCCTGTAGTTGGAAGTCATTGCTTTGCGTCCCGGTTTCCAGGGCAGCAGAAACAAGCTTGCTCCCTCCTCCCGATGACTTCTCCTCCCATATTTATGCATGGCCATTATTATTCTAGAAGGTTGCTTATAATTAACTTCTAAATCAATGCAGACAATTCTTAACTACTTGCCTAACCTTTTCATAGAAACCAACTTACCTTCCTTCTTTTAGTATATCCAATGGACCACCAATTTGTGGAAATTCAGCTTTAATCATCTCTGGGGTAAGAACGACTGTAGCATCACCTTCTTTTGCTCTAAAAATTAATTCACAAAGTTGTTTGAGGGCATACATGAAATTCATTTAATTTCATTTCACAGGAATTTTAAAGAAACAACTACCATCCCAGGTTTTTGAAACACAACAGCATTGTTTAGAAGGAAAAGCAGAGGGAACCCTTACTCCTCAATCACATTCTCCTTGTCTTGATCTGGTAAACCATCCAGAACTGGAGGCACAACTTTTGGCATCATCTCTTCATTATAGGGATCAGTGCTGTGGAATAGAGAATTACAAAGCTGTAGCTGATATATTTCCTTGGCATCAATATCTACATCCATTATTCTTCAGATTTAAAATAATGAACACACTGTGTTTTCAGGTGAAGTTTTCTACACGTTGTCAAATCTTCTCTTTCAAAGAATTCCTACTTACCAATGCTGAAAATGTAATAAAGATAAATGTAAGATAACAATGCATATGATACCAACCCATTGAATTATATTTCCTTCTGAACTTGACCTACCTTTTTATATTTAATCTCTAATGAATACTGAATAGTCAAGGTCTATAATACAGTCTAAGGGTTGAATCCGACCCACCATGTCATGTTATGTGGCCCTCCAGCTACTGGATGACAACTCCTGTATTTTCTCATCATTAGAATTGATGTTGATGGGTGTTGTGATACAGTAAAATACGGAAGGCTGCCATTTGTTCTATTTAGTCGGGATAGTAGGGTTTCACTTTAGATACAAGGCTTGTGGATATGATGACTTTAAAATGTCTTTCAGTCTTTCCCAACCTCAGAGCCACAAGTGCTGCTGTCCCATGTGGACTGGGGATAAATGTCCCATTATCCCCAGTCCACATGACAGATAATAAAAAATGATGGAAGTTGTCATTCAATAACATCTGAGGAGGAGCTTCCGGTAATGCAATGGGTTAAATCCTTGTGTAGGCAGGACTACTGACCGAAAGGTCAATGGTTCACATCCAGGGAGCGGGTGAGCTCCCATCTGTCAGCTCCAGCTTCTCATGCAGGACATGAGAGAAGCCTCCTATAGGATGGTAACACATCCAGGCGTCCCCTGGGCAATGTTCTTGCAGACGGTCAATTCTCTCACACCAGAAGCAACTTACAGTTTCTAAAGTCGCTCCTGACACAGAGGGAAAAATAATCTGAGGACCCAAACTGGGTAGAAACTAAAGAGTACCAACCACTACACACACACACACACACACACACACACGGTCCTCTGTATCTAGGGATTTTCCCTCCATTGATTCAATGGAACCTTGAAGGAAACCATAAAGCTGATTGATTGATTACAGGGAGGTCCTTTGACTATTTAATTCCAGCATCCAAGATGATCAACTGTTTGGTGTACACAAAACTGCTGATAGTAAACGGCCCAAATGATATAGTGGTAAGAATTTAGAAGATCAGGGATTGAATTCTTACTTAAATATGGAAACTTACTAGATGACTATTGATCTTTCTCTCAGCTTCAGAGAAAGGCAATGCTAAATGTTCTCTTGCCAAGAAAACCCTGTGAGAGGTGTGCATATGATGCAAACAAGTTGAAGGAACACAACAGTCACGAAGTGGCCATAACACCATGTAATACAATTTTTGTTCCTGGGTTATAAATGTCATTTCCTAATTGGGTCTGTCATAAAAATCATGGAAAAGGGGTTTATTAAACTGCAAAAACCTTGTTTTTGCGGGACATCCTGCAGCACATTTCCTATAGTTTTTCAATTAGTATCTCATAGAGTCTCAACCAATTCAACACAGTTTGTGGCAGCCACAAAAACAAACTTTCTAGAGTATCACAACTACTTCCAAAGTAAATACAACACAATTAAACAGGAAATAACACTTTCAAACCAGAAGCAGATTTTCCCCCCAAATATTGTTAGTGCTAAGCAAAACCCTCTTCTGAATAGCTCTTCAATTATCTTCCTCTTCCCTTAAGAATACCCTGGAAGCAGGATAGGAATGAAAAAGAATTTCCCTGGATTTGAAATTTTCAAACGTATCATGTTTTGAAGCTCCTAAGACTTGTGGGTCCAGTGTATCCACAAAACAGAAGTCTAGATTTTGTTACTGTGTTTAGAACAATAAAAATACACATAATATTTAAAAATATAAATGATTTACAATGCATACAGTTGAAAAATGGGCACAGAAAAGTATTTCAGTGGGGAAAATATGTACAAAAACGCACTTTACAAAATATTTTTTTCTAAAATGTACTCCCTTTCAGTGAATTCCTCTTGTTAAGAAACTAGAATAGTGTTTTTCAGCAGCTCGCAAATAAAAATGCAGGCGTGATTCCAAGAAATGCAAAAGAGTTGCAGCAGAGATTTTGTCTAGACCCTAATGTAGGGTTACCCTGATTCAATGCTATATAAAAATAGGATAAAAATTCAGGTGTGATTCCAAGAAATGCAAAAGAATTGCAACAGAGATTTCTCTAGACCATAATTTAGAGTTATCCTGATTTACACAAACTAATTCAATGCTTCATACACAAATTTCTGTATTTAAATTTGAATAAAACATACTTTGATTACATAAATGAACATCTCTGGGATTTGTGATTGCTCATCTACTCAAGCCAAAGCACCTGAGACAGATCCTACATTATCTTGTTTCTTATTGAACTAGTTGTGATAAGCTGCCCGGAGAGCTTTTTCATTTGAATGAAGAGCAAGATAAGAATGCTTCAGAACCCTGTAAGAGAAGTAGCTGCCAGAAATGCCTCAGCAAAGGTGTTCAGCTCCCTATCAAGAAACCAGTTATTTCCAGCCAGCATTTCCAAGAGTGTCGTTTCCAAGGCTGTTTCCAGTGGAAAAGCATCACGTAAGGCAATAAAAGTTTGTTTGTTAAAAACATACTGTTTTGATAAATGTGATTGCTCCTTCTTACCAGAATGGGATTGGGATGCCATTCAGAGCTGGCACATTAGGTAAAGTTGAATTGATCACTGAGGGAAACTTCTTCCAGTTAGTGACACCACTAATCACTTCCTGAAATTAGCACAAATACACCGTCACCATAAGACGAAGCTGCTGAATCTCTTTGTACATCTAAGAGATGAACCTCTACCCGTTGGGGTCCCAGTCATTCCAAAAAGATCTTACCTTGTGATCCAGGAATTTCTTTTGAGTAACTGGAATACTGGATTTTAGTGGGTATTTCCTTGTAAGTGCATATTTTGGAATGGGGCAAATATGATACTCAATGCTGCTTTCTGCATAAAACAATGGTGACTTGAACTCATGCAGTCCTGGGCAAGGATTCTGAGAAGGAAAAAGAAAGAGTGACACTGAAACAAGAAGATTCTAACTGTATGAGTGTGTCTACAAATTATCCAAACAGTGGTTCTCAACCTGTGGATCCTCAGATGTTTTGGCCTTCAACTCCCAGAAATCCTAACAATCCTAAACTGGCTGAGATTTCTGTGGGTCCCCAAACACCTGGGGACCCACAGGTTGAGAACCACTGATCTAAGATAACAAGCTTAAAATTTTGCAAGAACAATCTAACTCCATAGCCTTCTCTTCTTCATTCTTTCTTCAGAGGTGGTTTTCTTTAACCATTTGTTACTCACAAAAACCTGAAGCGGATGATCATTTGGAGGATGCAGCAAAGCTTCAGGAGCTTTAAGGTTTAGCAGAGAGGTGTCAAGTTCATCCTCTTCTGCTGCCTCCAGCTGGAGCTCCTCCTCTGAAGCAAGTATTACTGGGATTAGCTCATCCTGAAAGAAGGCAGAAAAAGTGTGTTTTGGCATGGGTTCTGTTTACTCCTCTCCACAAAGGCTAAACCTATAACAAAGAAAAAATCAGCAGTGGAAGGGTAAATAAGAAGGATGGAGCGATGGATTACCTCTGCACCTATCCTCAGAGTTTGGGAGTATTTTGGAACACTATAGCTGGTTGCTGCCTGGTGTATGCAGAACGGTTGATATCCCATGAGGCTGAAATGCTGGGGGACCTTGGAACAAAACAATTAATTAAAAGGTGGCACTGCTGTAGAATTTCTTAATAATCAGCTGAATTGCACGTACAATATAAGATTACACAATAAAGATCTATTATGTACAACAATCTTGAAGTGGTTTACAAGATGGCACAAAGTGCCTAAGAACAAACATAAATGTGAACACAGTATAAAATACCATAAACTTACACTTGATCTTAACGAAAAGGCCGAGAAGTGATAAAATAAAACACATGCACATCTAAAACATCAACTCAGACTCAATCAAGTGCGGTCTTCTAACCATGGTGGTAAACATGGCCAAGTTGTAAACATTAGGAATAAGACAAGTGCCAGCTGCAATGAAGGAGAGAGGGCACGGGATAAAGTGCAGGATATGGGACTACTATGCGGGACAACTAGGGACTAAACATTTTCAAAGGCTTGAATGAAGAGCCACGTCTTCAAGTCCCTATGGAAGGAGGACAGTGTGGGGGCCTGTCTAATCCTTCTGGAGAGGGGGTTCCAAAACCATGGGGCCACCACCAAGAAAGCCCTCTCTCTCGTCCCCACCAACCACGCTTGTGACGGTGGCAGGACTACCATAATGCATTAATATGCATTACTAACAAAATTAAATAAAAGCAGATCAAATGTCTAGAACAGGGGTCACAGTCCTTTAAACTGTTGGAGGGCCGGATTATAATTTGAAAAAAAAAAAACATGAATGAATTCCTATGCACACTGCACATATCTTATTTGTAATGAAAAAAAACCAAACAAACCCCCACTTTACAACAATTCAAGAATTAAAATGAAGAACACTTTTAACAAATATAAACTTATTATTATTTCAATGGGAAGTGTGGGCCTGCTTTTGGCTGATGAGATAGGATTGTTGTTATTGTTGTTGTTGTTGTTGTGTGCTTCCAATTCGTTTCAGACTTAGGTTAACACTGAGCGAGGGCCGGGTAAATGACCTTAGAGAGCTGTATCCAGCTCCCGGGCCTTAGTTTGAGGACCTCTGGTCTAGAAGTTCTAAAATCTAGCCCCTTTTATGTCAAAATGCATTAAGTAAAAACAGAGAATAAGACATAATGACCAATAGCATCTACTAACCTTTAGCTCATAGAAGTGGTGAAGTTGTTTGAGCTTAACTTTTGGTGACTTCATGGGGACAATACCAAGTAACTCTGGTGCCTGAGGGGGGAAAAATACAATTATTTTGCACATCTAAAATCACCAGTTTGTGCTCCTTTCACACAGTTGTGTGAAATCAAATTGAACTGTATTATATGTCACTGTGGACTCAGATAATCCAGTTCAAAGCAGATATTGTGGATGATCTGCCTTGATATTGTGGGTTCTATGGCTGTGTAGAAGTGTCCTTAGAAGACTGGTGTGAGTTTTGGGGCTTTGTGCAGTTCTAAATTTAAGATTTGCTTTATTTGTTCTACTGCATTATTTTACCAATCCTCCTGAAAATTATTTTGAGGAATTAGCAGACAACCCAGTGCATGAGCGAGAGCGGCAACTGGCATGCAGAGAAACCAGGAACTAACAAGCTATAGTGAATAGGACACAAGGACCTGCAGCAATAGACTGGAAAATTTTATATCACAAGGTTTTCCCCACCTTTTTTAAATGTGGGGGAGATGTTATGCAGCAACCTGGATGGCCTTCCTGTCTCCTTCTAGCCCGTGCATGGGTAAACTTCAGACCTCTAGGTGTTTTAGATGTCAAGTTCCACAATTCCCAACAGCCTACCAGCTGTTATAGAGTATTTTAGACAATTTTACGCATGAAACAAAGTCTGTGTGCAGTACTACCTACCAGATCATCTGCCCATTGTGGAGGGTTGTAAGTGGGGGATGCGGAAGGCAGTATGTGATGGGCAGTCAGAGCAACAGACATTCTCTTCTCCTCATTTATGGCTGCTATGCTGTCTGCTTTGAAGCTCCTGCGGTCTGTTGAAGGAAAGATACAAATGAACAGTAAGTGAAGTGTAATATATGGGGATGATCCATTATTTCTTACTCAAGATGAAGCAGGGCACGTTCTATGCCATATCTGTGCCCAGAGGCAAAAAGGAGATAAAGTCCCTCCCCATCGAGTACGTTCCCATTTTTGTTGACTCCATTTGTGCACTTCTATGAGACAAAGTAAACTGTGTGAATCCTGCATCTATTGCTGTCTCAGTGTTTGTCACGTAAAGCCCAGCACAGGAGGCATTACCACATTGCAACCCTTGCAAAATCAGACTCGGAAGCCATTTTCTTACTGCAGGAAATTCTGGGATAAAGTTCTTGCATTTCACCATGCAAGAACTCATGAACCAGCATGAGGAACAAAGCCTTCTCAAATGATCATAGAATCTTAGTATCACAGAGTTGGAAGAGACCTTGTGGGCCATACAATCCAACCTCCTGCCAAGAAGCTGGAAAATCGCATTCAAAGCACCCCTGATAGATGGCCATTTAGCCAATTAAAATATCTTACATCTTTTGAAAATTGGGTCACTAGTTTGGTAGATGAGGGTAATGCATTGATGTAATTTATCTGTATCTCAGCAAACATCTGATAAGATTTCCCATAATATTCTGATTAAATATGGAATAGTTGGGAATACTGCCAGAGAGGCCCATAATTGGTTGGGAAATGGTTTTCAAAGAGCTTGTGCTTCAAACTGTTCAATTGTTCAATGCTTGTGCTTCAAACTGGATGGCAGTCTCAAATGGAGTGCCCTGGGTTTCTGTCCTAGGACCATTATGCTTCAATATTTTTATGAATGATTTAGGTAATGGGGTGGAGTGGATCTTTACCAGGTTTGCAGATGATATAAGACTCAGAGGGGTGGCCAACACATTTGAAGATAGAACACAATTCAGAATAATCTTGCTAAACTAGTAAATTGAGCAGAAATTAATAAAATGAAAATCAAGAGAGAAATGCAAAATTCTACATTTAGGTCATAAAAAACAAATAGGATGGGAGATATTTGGCTCAGCAGTACTACATGTGAAAAGGAACTTGGCGTGATTTTATATCGAATTGAATGTTTTTATATGCTTAATATGTATTAATTTTAATTTACATTTAATTTTAATAGTATTGGAATTGTATGTGTTTTAAGGCATTGAATAACTGCCTATATGAGAATAGATTTTGATTTACTATTGGAGGGAACATCTTGATGGTAATAATGGCCCAACAATTGCCTAGAGGTGGTGGGGTCTCCTTCTCTGGATAGAAATACTTTAGCTGGAGATCTTGCACTGAGTGAGGAGTTTGACTTAATGGCCCTTCCAGCTCCATTCCAGATACTATGAACTGATGCAGCATGTCAAAATGTATTTTCTTGGTTGCTGTCATTGCCCTTCATAATACAAAAAATCACTATATAAAGCAAACACAACAATGAAAGTAAAACCAGCTAAACCTTCAGGAGTTTTCCCTGATAGGAACGCCTCCTCCAGCTCTTGTGCTTTAATCGCCTTAAATACTCCATGCAGCCTCTTTATCACACGATTGAGTCGGCACTGAAGCAGGATCTAGAAGAGTGATTAAGAATTGTGTTCAGTGAACTTAAAGTACCGTATATGCTCAAGTATAAGCCGACCCGGAATAAAAGCCGAGGCACCTAATTTTACCACAAAAATCAGGGAAAACGCAGCCGCTATTGGTAAATTGTAAAATAAAAATAGATACCAATAAAATTACATTAACTGAGGCATCAGTAGGTTAAATGTTTTTGAACGTTTACATAAAACTGTAATTTAAGATAAGACTGTCCAACGCCGATTAAACTATTATTCTAATCTTCTTCAATGTAAATGTGCTTATGTATCCTTCCAATAATAATAATAGAGAGTAAAATAATAAATGTAATAATAACAATAATAGAGTAAAATAATGGAAATGTAATATCAGTAATACTAGAGTACAATAATAAACGTAATAACAGTAATAATGGAACACAATAATAAATGTAATAATAATAGAGTAAAATAATAAAAATAATAGATGGAAATGTAATAATAATAATAATAATAATAATAATAAGTAAATAATAAATGTAATAAAAATAATAATAACAGAGTAAAATAATAAATAACCTTGAGTAGAGAATAAGTCGAGGGAGGCTTTTCTGGCCTAAAAAAGGAGCTGAAAAATTTGGCTTGTACTCAAATATATACGGTAATTATATAAGTGCTGTTTTGTTTTGTTTTGTTTTTTATTTAAGTTGTTAGGCTTTATGAGGTCTGAACTCTCTATGTGTATGATTTTCATTGTTTTCCAAAACAAATTATACCTCAACTCAAGGTTTTAGAAAATATACAGCTCAAAAGAATCCCATGGCGGCTTGCATACATCTTTCGTGAAATCTAATCAGAACTTGAGTCTTACTTCAAGTACACATGAAAACACATGTACACTCTTCCTTAGATAAGAAAAGCCACAACTGGCATTGGCTAGAATTGTATGTAAACCTGGTTTGTTTATCAGTCTGTAGCTAGGAATAAATCAACCTACGTTCCAGTTTATAAACCTCCTTTCTGCAGCACTTTTAAACATTTTTGGTTAGATCTGTGGCAACTGCCAGTTGCAAGAGTGAGGGAGAAAGTCCTACCATATGCTGTCCTAATTTTGGCTGCATCTTCGCCTGTAGAATTAATGCAGTCTGATACTACTTCAACTACCATGACTCAATGCTATGGAATCCTGGGAGTTGCTGTTTTATAAGGTCTTTAGCCTTCTCTGTCTAAAAGTGCTGGTGCCTCACCAAACTACATCTTGCAGGATTCCACAGCATTCAGCCACAGCAAAGCAGTGTCAGACTGCATTAATTCTACAGATGTACCCTTTAATATCATGAGAAGACCAGGATAAAATGCAAAGCAGCTTTGGTTCAGTCAGTCCAACTTCCCCAGCCATGGGTTGGCTTGACAGCCAAATTAAATCAATAAAAAACTGGGAAACCTAGCCAGCAATGTTATCAAAATAAACTACTTGCTGATTTATTTTCTCCTACATTTTGCATAAGCCTCAAGGTACTGAGCAAATACCATGTAATAAAAGCAATAATGCTTTAAATAAAACAAATTAATCAGCAGTTTACAAAGCAGTGTATGATGCAGATTATTATATGTTCTCTAAAGCAATAAACCATGCATGACGGAGACAGCTGGCATCCATAGCGCTCCTTGAATGCCGTATGTCCTGCCTGCTTCTAGAGTGCTACGCAAACATGATATCTTTGGTATGAGAAGCATGGCAGAGACAGCCAAACCTATTCTTTTGTAATTAATTCTAACTTCTCCCAGTCCAAAGGTAAAGGAAAGGATTTCACAGGACTGAGCCACGGAAGTGAAACAGCACTAATTCTACAGTGCAAATGCACCCGAGACACCATCAATATGTTTTTCACACAGATTAATCAAAGGCTGGTTTTTTTTTGGGGGGGGGGGGGTTGGACAAGGGGTGTTTTGTGTATATGTGTGTGTGTGTGTGTGTGTATGCATATATATATGCGCATGGGAACTGTTCAAAATAATTGAGAAACATATTAAATCTAGGTTTTTGAAAAATTATTTTAGAAAGTGGGTTGCTATGAGTTTTCTGGGCTGTATGCCCATGATCCAGAAGCATTCTCTCCTGACATTTCTCCTACATCTTATGCAGGCATCCTCAGAGGTTGAGGGGTCTGTTGGAAACCAGACAAGTGAGGTTTATATAACTGTGGAATGTCCAAGGTGGGAGAAAGAGCTGGAGGCAAGTGTGAATGTTGCAATTGGCCACCTTGATTAGCATTAAATGGCCTTGCAGCTTCAGAGACTGTCTGCTTCCTGACTGGGGAATCCTTTGTTGGGAGTTGTTAGCTGCCCCTGATCCATTGTTGTCTGGAATTTCCCTGTTTTTGAGTGTTGTTCTTTATTTACTGAGTTTTTTAAAAAAATAATACTGGTAGCAAGATTTTGTTCATTTTCACGGTTTCCTCCTTTCTGTTGAAACTGTCCACATGTTTGTGGATCTCAATGACTTCTCTATGTAGTCTGACATGGTGGTTGTTAGAGTGGTCCAGTATTTCTGTGTTCTCAAATAATATGTTGTGTGCAGGTTAGTTCATCAGATGCTCTGCTATGGCTGACTTCCCAGGTTTAATTAGTTTGCAGTGCCTTTCATGTTCCCTGATTCGTGTTTGTATTAGAAAGCCCCTTAGTTCTGAAATGTCTACGACGCTCGGCTACTGGTTGTTGTATGATGGTTTATGTTTTTATGATGTTTTGTATATGTATTTTTATTGTGTTATATTTTAACTCTGTTGACTGTAAGCTGCCCTGAGTCCCTTCGGGGAGATGGTGGCAGGATACAAAAATAAAGTTGTTGTTGTTGTTGTTGTTATTATTATTATTATTATTATTATTATTATTATTATTATTGCTAAAAGCTGCAAAACACATCTACAAACTCTGGGGTGGTCTAGGAAATGGAGGAATACATATGTAGTTGGCAGGTTCATATAGGTATTTACCTGAGGCAATTTGTTTCAGTACCTTTCGGGCAGCTTGCTGGAATCGCCGCAGAGTCCAGTGTCTGTGTTGCCAAGGGTTGTTCAGCAGGAGATCAAATGTCGGCTGGAATTTGGGGCACTAAAGCACACACCAGGAGCAGATGTTGCCACCATAAAATGTTAATAATTAGGTGTCAAACAACAGCTAGTTTAACAACTGTTATCAAATACACATAAGATATGTGGATTGATTAATAGTGTCTGAAATTTTACTCAAATATGACTCAGGACCAGACCTCAGGAGACCTTTCCAACATTGCAATTCAAGGTCTCAGAAACAGCCCCAGCACGTCATTTTGCCCATCTTTCTCTCCAGTTCATTTCTTCCTGATCAACAATGCATTCCTTAATTCTAGGCGTCACCCAGTAACAATTAACACTCTCTCTAATACCTTATGTAGGTGTTGATATTCTTTCTACTCCAAATGCAACCAATTAGATGTGCTTGGATTTTGTGGCTAGAATACAAGCAGCTCCTTCCTCCTCAACATAGTGATTGCAACACAGTCCCCCCACCCATCTCTTTCACTCCAGCATACCTCAGTGCTGTTTCGGATGATACGTTTGAGGGAAATTTCAACATGCTTCCTTTGAAACTCCTTCTCCAGAATGGGATCTCCTCTTTTCATCTGGATTGTCACCACAAATCAGCATATTAATAAGATTCAGCATATTAATAAGGTTTTTAATCAAAGCCATGCATTTAGTGGTAAATAAATTGTTCTTCCCAAAGGAACTTGCAAAATGCAGGCTGAGTTCATGACTGAAATAGTGTACACTATGATGTCCGGGCTCAGTTCAGATGCCAGCGTTACCTGCCCACACAATTATTTATTTGTGGTCTAGAAAGGTGTACCTAGACATAGAGAGAAAGCACCTGGTGCTTCCAAATTACTAATGGAAACTACATGTGGAAACATAGCTGAGCATCAACACTTTCAGGGACCTGATGCATTTTGGTATTTTTCTATCTAGACATTAGCCAAGTTAGTGACCCTGGGCCCTTCCACACCTCCATATAACCCAGAATATCAAGCAGAAAATCCCACAATATCTGGGTTATCTGAGTCCACACCGCCATATATTCCAGTTCAAAGCAGACAATGTGGGTTTTATTCAGCTGTGTGGAAGGGGCTCCTGTTTTGTCTCCTTTCCCTACCCCTCATGGCTGCCACACAATACCTCTCCTCATATTCTGAGTTGTTGTAGGTTGGCCATGTTCTAGAAGCACTCTCTCCTGACATTTTGCCTGCATCTATGGCAGGCATCCTCAGAGGTTGCATGAATGTTTCAATTGGCCAATTGAAACATTCATAGCTAGCTCCAACAGACAAGAGTTCTTCCATCTCCCACCCTGGACTTTCCAAAAATATATAAACCCAATTTTCCTAGTTTCCCACAGACCTCACAACCTCTGAGGATACCTGTCATAGATGCAGGCGAAATGTATATATTTCAAAATGATGGCAGTACAGAGATAGGGTCTCAAATGGGAAAGAGAGCAAAGAGAATGGAAGCTTTGAGGAAGACAGGGCCTTGTGGCTATTAAAAGGACAGGTACTGGGCGCGGGTCCTTGAGATTAAAGAAAACCTTCTAGGTTTGAAAAGTACAATTAGTCTAGGAACAAATAAGTAGATAACAATGTTCTCCTGAGAGAGCACTGCAGTTACACAGCCCCAGCATCCTTTGCCAAACGAACTGTGTATAGACAAGACATCTCAAAAGACACTAAACCAGACAGTTTCCATTTTACCCCTCCTTGCTTTCTTTTTTCTGCATGGCATCTGAACCGTGTGGATCGTGAACAAATGGAAGGCGGGATCATGTTCAGATTATGAAAACATTGGCAGTCAGGGTGGTGTATGCTTTGCTTCAAGATAAGTCTTTAAGCAGTAAGACGGGATGTCCTCTGCTCCTCTGCCTGAATTCTTTTCTACAGTTACAAAATCTCCCTCCATCCCAAAATAGGTCCCAGCTGCATTTTGAAATGCAAAAACCCAGACCATTAATTTGAAAATGAAAAGATAACCAAACCTTGTACACTTCTTCCTCCCTCCTTCGGTCCTCAAGAACTTGCTTTTGAAAAGATGGACACATTGGATCTTCGCCTAAATGAACTTGCCTACATTTGAATCAGGGGAAAGGTTTCCATTGTTTTGTTTTAAAAAAAATCAGTTCAGACATGGGTTATTTTTTTTATACTAATGATGCTTTTGTGTGACAAAAAAGGCAATCTAATGCAAAACTGTTGCATCTTTTTAAGATTTGCCGTCTGCAGATAATCACAACCTCACATTTCTCAAAGTAATTCAAGATAATTAATAATAATAATAATAATAATAATAATAATAATAATAATAATAATAATACAGATAGAGGGTTGTTGTGACTTTCCAGGCTGCATGGCCATGTTCCAGAAGCATTCTCTCCTGACATTTCCCCTACATCCTCAGAGGTTGTGAGGTCTGTTGGCAACTAGGCAAGTGAGGATGTATAGATCTGTGGAATATCCATGGTGGGAGAAAGAACTCTTGTCTGCTTGAGGCAGACCTCCCAACAAAGGATTCCCCCAGGCAGCAACCAGCCAGGCTTTGAAGCTGCAAGGCCATTAATGCTAATCAAGGTGGCCATCTGCAACATTCACACGCACCTCAAGAGTTCTTTCTTCCACCCTGGACATTCCACAGATATATAAACCTCACCTGCTTAGTTTCCAACAGATCTCTCAACCTCTGAGGATGCCTGCCATAAATATGGGTGAAACGTCAGGAGATAATGCTTCTGGACCATGGTCATACAGTCCAGAAAACTCACAGCAACCCAGTGATTCTGGCCATGAAAGCCTTCAACAACACATTAATACAGAAAGACTTAATATTGATTGTAATCAAACTGGAAACAAATACATAAAATTTCTTCACTCAATTCCCTCATTCAGAAATTGTCTGAATCGTGCCAAGAAGTTGCACTCGTCTATTTAGTTTTGACATAACTGTAAATGCATTGCTCACCATTTCAGCTGATTTGTTAATTCCTCTTGTATTTCCTGTTTGACTTTCAGTTCAAAAACAGCTTCTTTCACCTGCCTTGTTTGAGCTGCTACATCACCTTGTCCTCCTAGAACTAAAGGACACACACAGTAAAAAAGGGACATTAAAGGAACTGAGTGAATAAAATCCCTTAACTGTAAACAGTCAATACATTTAATTCGGATTGCGATTAATCAGATTTTGCAGGGTGCAAAACATCTGTAGTGGCGAAGATCAAATTTATGATATAATGCCTGACATTAATGGAAAGAGACATCAATGGAAATAGACAATTGTTTATCAATATATACAAACAAGTTCTTCACTGTTTACACATTATACACAAGGAGTTAAGAAATTCAAGAGTACAGACAGAATAACATTTGCCTAAAATACACAATTTCCTTCTTGATCCTAAAATAGAAAGGCAAAAGTCAAATAGAACTAACTTGCTTCCCATGCTGTTAGATGTGAAGGTTGCTCATGCAATGAGTAGAATTTATGAAATACTAAGATGGACATGGCCATGGCCTAGTGTTTACTTCAATGCAATGAGTAGAATTTATGAATACTGGGATGGACATGGCCAAAAGTCTTAAACAGAGAGGCTATCAAGCAGCATTAATGTAAACACTAGGATTCTGCTAGAGAGTCCTCCACTGAAATTGGGATCTACTGGGACCTGCTACAGTGTGTTTTTTGACTTAACTTGGACTTTCCTGCATTTTTAATGGGTTATATCCTCTTTAATGTGCACATTTGTGGTGTGTGTTTTGAGGCTGTTGTGGTTTTTTTATATACCTGCTACAATTTCTATGTACAGTATGACCTCTGTATCCACAAGAGCAGTATCCAAGGTTTCATTTACCCATGTCCAACCAAATATGTTCTCATTAGGCATTTTCTAGGTCCTCAACCATGACTCTATGGTATTCCTGGGCCAGAAGTCTTTATTTATTTACTTCATTTATATACCGCTTTTCTTAGCCCTTAGGCGACTCAAAGCAGTTAACAACAGCAATTTTAATGCACACATTACAAAACAATTGAAGCATTTAAAAACAATAGCATAATAACAATTAAACATCAATATAACAAATCATTCACATCTCATCAATAGAATCACAATCCAATCTCATCATCCGTTATTCCGTGTTCCTTGTAATCAATTACACTGCCTAATCGAATGCCTGTTCCAACAACCAGGTCTTCACTTTCCTCCGGAATGCCAATAAGGAGGGGGTCAATCTGATATCTGTAGGGAGGGCATTCCGCAGCCGAGGGGCCACCACTGAGAAGGCCCTGTCTCTTGTCCCTGCCAGGCGTGCCTGTGATGCTGGTGGGACCGAGAGCAGGGCCTCGCCGGATGATCTTAATGTCCTAGTTTTCATTTCAGTAGGGTTTGGTATTCCCTGCAGTTTTGCATATCCACCTGAAGTCCAGGAATATATCCTCCATGGATATGGGGGCTTTAATAGCATTATAAGCATGATCACAAACTCAAACTTTACACACAATATAACACTCAAAGCTGTTACCTTCTCTTAAGCGCCTTATCTTTAGTTTGCCTGGCTCCTGAATCAAAACAGTGGCCACAGCGGAGTGATTTGACAAGTCAATCGGGAAGTGCAAATCTTTGTATTTGATGGACTATGAAACAAAATTAGGCATGTCAAAGTAAACAGTGGATGTAATTTCTTTCTACAACTTCTGTTTTGTTTTCTTCATTACAGCCTTACTTGCACTTTGTGGAAGGAACTGAGCTGCATACGTTTTGGCGATAGTGTCCTCTGCAGGATGTGTGACACTTCCTTTTCAGGACTTCTTATCGTTTTCTGTAGTATTTTTTCTTGCTTCTCAAAGTCTTTTTTTCTAGAAGTGAAACAGAGATACTTTTTGATAACTAGTCACAAAAGGGTAGTTTGAATACACACAAAGGTTTTGACCAGTTGGCATGGCGAAATGATACACATGTGAGTGAATTGTTTGTATAGCCTTCCAGGGAACTGAATGCTTCTTGGAAACTGGAAATTGGTGGGATGGGGTGCTAGATTTACTCCCCACATGTGAAGTCAAAGAGATGGGAGAGCTGTGACAATGGCAAAACCCCTTGGGAGAATTATATTGCCCACAATGTCCAAAGCCACAACAATGGGGAAAAGTGGTGGGGCCATGTATATTAAGTTTACATTTCTCTGTGTGGATCACTATATAACACCAGTGAGGAATTTGTCATAGGTACTTGGATATACAAATATACATGGGTTATTAATAAATATGGTAAAAACATTTAAAAACCAAGGATGGTAAAAACATCAAAAAAAAAAACCCACATCCGGGCATCCCCTGGGCAATGTCTTTGCAGATGGCCAATTCTCTCACACCAGAAACGACTTGCAGTTTCTCAAGTCACTCCTGACACGACAAAAATAAATAAATAAAATAAATACATATGTTACTGGAACCTATATGAACTGGTTATGATGAGTTGGATCCTGAATAAGTCTATTGAATTTAGGTTTCCACTACAATCAGTTATGACTGGTTATTTATACTGATTACAATCAAACAAATGCAACTATGGGTTATTGTAGGTTTTTTTGGGCTATATGGCCATGTTCTACAGGCATTCTCTCCATTCTCTAGAGAGATAATGCCTCTAGAACATGGCCATATAGTCTGAAAAAACCTACAACAACCCAGTGATTCCGGCCATGAAAGCCGGAACTATCCTTGTAGCTGAATTACATTGGCTTGGTTTGTTTGTTAAACCACAAAATGGATCATCATATAACTGCTTTAATAGAAAAGCAACTACAAAAGTATTATTTTATAAAGGTCTCTTGGTGGGAAAAAAAGTTGAAAGCATTGCATACGTTAAACTGGGCTGTGGAGTCGATGTTCCTGTGAATGAACACACATAAGGTTTTGAATTGAACTGTGAAATCCACAACTGCAATTTCATCTGGGCTGTTCCATATTCGAATGGTTTGAAAGTAACAACCACTTCCACTTTTCCATTCCCTGGAATGATTCCTGTAATTAAGAAGATATAGGAAATGTAGTCAGTTTATTCACCCCAATGTCCTGCTGACAGGCGGAAACAGGCATGTAGCCGGGGGGGGGGGGGGGGCTTGAGGGGCTTCAGCCCCCCCCCCCCCGAAATTCTCATGGTGGTTCGCGAAAAGGCCTTACTGGTGCATTATTTAAACTGTTATGTTTATTCATATCATGATTTGATCACCATACTCAATATATCCCATATGCATGGGGGTATTGGGGTAATGATACAAAAGGTTGGCTAGGCTAGACCCTCTTTCACTCAGACTCAGCCCCCCCCCGAAACCCCCCCTGAAATTTTTTTAGCCCCCCCCCCCCAAACGAAATCCTGGCTACGGGCCTGGGCGGAAAGAAATATAGCAGAGAAAGGATTATGAATTAACCATGGGGGGTTTCTTGGAGATCATTTTGAAAGACCTTAAAGAGTGTGTGTGTCTGATCAGCTGACTGGAAAACAAGCTACTTGTGGGAGAGGAATCCTAACTCCCTTGGACAGGGTTAGCATGTGCTAGAGCTCTGTTTACTAGACTTCCCTTTGCACTAACAAGCAACCATACTTCTTTCTATACTGATGCAGATGACGTGATGTCAAGCACAAAACTGTTTTGTTACAAAAAGCTACTTCTGTTTTGGTTTGGAGCTCAGGTGTGTTTGTGTATCTGGTCTTTCAAACATTACTTTATGTACAACAACAACAACAAAACAACCAGAATCTCCCAGGCAGCATGGGATAGTGGGCGTTACATCCCCCCCAAAAGAAACTTTTCCAAGTTCTGATCTTAAGTAGACTGGTGTTGAATTGTACTTGGTAATAATGCAGAAATTAAGATTAATTTCAGCCACAAGGTGAAGAGAACTGGGCAGATTATAACTATTGCAGCAAGACTTGCCTACATAGCTGAAGTTGCTCAGCAGGAGCTCTGTTCTTAATTTGTGGCTCAGATTTTTTATATAATTAAGATACTAGTGTGATAAGTTCAAATGCTATTGAAAAACGGCTTCCCATCTGAGAGCTTACCAGATGTCGGATGGATTGTAAAGGCCTTGTGAGGCTGAAGATACTCCACACAGAATTCAAAATCTATGGGACAGCTGCACTGCAGAGGGATCATGTATTTCTTGCTACGAAAGAGAAAAGGGGACAAAGCAATTAGAATTATTTCACTTTACGTTCACTGGGATATCTATACCCTGATGAAGGATATAATAATGAATTTGAATGTAGCAGTAATACACTGAGATATGCTGGATGGTCCTTGGGGTCACTTCCAACTCAATGATTCAAGAGGTTTAGATTCTGAGCTCCATCTCTTTGGAGGAAGTGCAACCTTTAGTTCTGTTGGAAATGGCAACCTTAAATAAGCCTCCTATACTAGTTATTTGTTATGCATAAAATTGAGATTGCTTACTATATTGTATGCATATATTGGTATGCAGTTTTCCCCTTAACTCTATGTTGTTTAAGGTTGTGGGAGGGACTACAGACCATGTGACCAGATCTGGGACTATTCTGACCGATTTTAGAAGTAAGTACACTTGAGTATAGTATAGTAGTCCGTATGCATCAGTCAGTCAGTGCAGTATGTAGTTGAGTCAAGTATGCTGCATCAGTCAGTCAGTATACATTTGAACAGTGGTTCTCAACCTGTGGGTCCCCAGGTGTTTTGGCCTACAACTCCCAGAAATCCCAGCCAGTTTACCAGCTGTTAAGATTTCTGGGAGTTGAAGGCCAAAAACATCTGGGGACCCCAGTTTGAGAACCACTGCATTAGAAGCTAGTTGAGTACAGTATGCATCAGAAGAGTGTTCGTCTGTATGCAACAGAGACGGGAATGAAACAGAATGCTTAAAGAACAGACTGTTTAAACTTTGAGCCAATAAGCAATGCACCTGTATGCTGAATACAAGAAGTTTTGTAAGTAAATCAATGATGCTAACTTTTAATGAAGACTACTTATTTTTTGGTCTCTTGGGAGCCTGGTTTAAAAGTAATATATTTTATGGGAAAGTAGGATTTTTTGGGCAATTGAAACAGCACTTCTGAACATCTATATATTTTATGCATTGGCATATCTTTGTTCCTAACAGTTCAAAGAGAAAACCAGATATATCAGTCTAACAACTGAGAAAACTAAATTGCCTTGCATGAATACTAGTGGATATTTACCACTAAGGAGAAGATTAACTCAAGTGAGTTTTTAACTCTTCTCAGGAAGATCATACTTTACAAAAGGTTATGATTATTACAAATAGTGTGAATGCTGACTGAACTCCAAAAAGGGTCACACTTCCAAATGGTTATGGAGATTCTAGTTTTCCAAAAGGTTATGATCTCTAAAAAGTTATGCCTTTCCAAAATCAATTAGAACAGATCAGTTGAATCAATGAAAATTTGGTAAATCAACACTTATATACATTTCCATTGATTCAGATGGTCAACCGTAGTTTGACAACTGAATTAAGACACATGATTCTGTGCGCATTTTACAAAAGCTGCACTTATCTATAAAGATAATGATTTGTTAATGTCTGGCTCCAGAAAATAGACAAACAAACATGTTCAGAAAAGCACTGTATATGTTCAACTATGTTAAAAGTATATGTATTTTACTAAAACAGTCCCTACGTTCTGTAAACCCTTTGTCTAAAAAATTCTGTCCAGCTGATTAGGAAAGAATGTAGTTTCTGTGCCATATTTCCAAGAAATGTATTTTTAAAGCAGTTGGATTTTTTAAGAAAAGTAATACGGAGGATTTTTTAAGAAAAGTAATACGGAGGATCACTAATAGGTTTTCAACATTTCCTAATTCAGGTTGCAATCATAACCAAAGCAAACATGGGCAGACAGGATAAGAGGAACTGAGCACAGCTCTTAGGACAGGTGAAGAAAGAAAAAACCTGAATTTTGAAGAAAACCAAATATCAAATCCATCACACCTCCCAAGATTGTTGGTAAAGATGGCAGCTGTAGCACAACTTTCTCAGAAGGGCATTGATGTAAAGCAGCTTCCTATGTTTCTAGAGATTAGCTATGTCCAGATGGAGAACATTTACACAACAAGACCGCAACAGCAATTAATCCCGGTAGAAGAATTACACTGCCTCACAGAAATCTCATTAGATTCTGAAAAGTCCACCTGCTGTAAATAAGCTTATAAAAATTAAAAATATTCCACAATATTTCACTAAAAGAAAAATTTACAAATATTGTTATAGCAAAATCGGTTGTAATTATAATTGCTGATTGGGTTAATATGACATTAAGAAAAGGTGTCCTTTGTGTCCACCTAAACCTCCAAGTTCACATTATGCTAATTAATGTTAGCAATCACAAAATAAACAAATTACAATAACAAATCATTGCTATAACAGTTGCTTGCCTCTGTCCCAGGGGAACATCAGACAAATTGATGTAGGATGGAAAGTCTACAGTATTCATCACAGGATAGGCATGCAGGGGAATCAGCAGTGTGTCGTCTCCCTGGGGGAATAAACAAGAAGAAAATTGTACAGACTATTGTAAAAATAAATATTATTTGAGGGGGTGGTGATAACTATTTAATGATTCCTGTGCAGTTTGGTTACAAGCGTCAGGGTTATGTGGTCTACATTTTTTTTATTTTTTAAAGCATCTGGCACATAATAAATAATATAGATGCCTCCATTCCTACTAAGCAGGACAATGGGAAAGAGATTTAGGGGTTATGCCAAATAAGACTGGTTAGTACCTATGTACATGGGTTGGAACATCTATCATCTGTGCATGTGATAAAGTACAATACAACCCACTGTTTTTGTGGGACCGCTATCTATGGGTTCACCTACCTGCATTAGACAAAAAATGTCTAGGAATTTTCTAGATCCTCCAGGTGATAATAAAATAATAATAAAACTTTATTTGTATCCCGCCACCATCACCCTGAAGGGGCTAGGGGCGGCTCACAGAAAGCACCCAATAGTGCAACAAAATACAAATACAGAAAAATGCAGAAAGATAAAATTAGTAACAATAAATTTGACCCAATTATACTTAAAACAGCAATAAAACCACTTTCAATTTGAAAGATATTATAAACCCCAGCAAATTACACAAATAATGGCTGTGTACAATATCAATTCCCATAATGTGTGGAAGTGAGCACTAAGTCATCAAATATAGGCTATAATCCCTAAACATGGTCAAAAGCTTGTTTTAAAAGACACATTTTTAGGTGTTTCTGGGAAACTTGGAGAGTAGGGGCTACCCTAATTTCTTTAGGGAGGGCATTCCAAAGCCACCACCGAGAAGGCCCTCTCTCTCATTCCCAACTGTGTTTGAGGCGGAGGTGGGACTGAGAGGAGGGCCTCCATGGCAGATCTTAGCACCCGCACTGGTTCACAGAAGGAGATGCGGTCTTGAAGATAGGTTTACAAGGTGGTCTATTATGAGAAGTTATCATAAGAGTCACTCTGGAGGCCCAGGTGAATTTCTATAGATAATACCTTTGGAAACTTCCAGCAAAAGTCATTCACTTCAATTGAGCTTACTATTATTTTGGGTTTCCTGTTTGCTGAGTAAGTTTAGGAACAAATTTTCCCCTCCATATGGAAGTTGTTCTGTATTATATATTATACAGGGTTAGTCAAAATGCATAGGCCAATAAGCCATTCAATTGAATGGCTTATTGGCCTATGCATTTTGACTAACCCTGTATATTTTCACTTATATAAGATGAAGAGGGAGCAGCACATATGCATCTTACCTGAGAATGGATTCGGATGCAATCGTAATAGTATCGCCATTCATCAGGACAGAAATCAACCATAATTGTAAAAGATAATCCGGGGACAAGTCGATACTAATTTTTTAAAAAGACAGAACAATTTTTCAAAAAGTACTCTCAAACCACTTGAATTTCAGTGCAATGAAATTCAGATAAACAAACAAACAAATAAATAAGATTAAATGTGAAGGCTACAACTGAGACTTACAGTTTTGGCATATTTGATTTTGAAGTACTTTGTCTCTGGTGGAAGAATATGGATGTTTATAAGATCAGCAGAAATATTTACAAGTTTCTGTAGAACAAAATAAGCCAACAAAAAACTACATTGAAAAAACAGAACAACACAACAATATTTTCTCTAAGTATGTCATTAAATGGTGATGAAGGTAAATGTAAAAAGTGTGGATACTGTGCACATTTACAGTTGTCTTTTTACTTTTGTGGGAGTTAGGGGTGCAGTCCCCCTGCAAAAAGTGGGAAAACCATGAATATATTGGTGTGTGGGGTGGGGGTGGGGGTGGGATACCACTGTTGTAATTCCTAGAGGGGATACAGTGGGGAAAGAGGAGGAGAAACAGGTCCCATGTGTCACTTTATTTACCCTGTGGATCCTGGCTCCTTTTCCTCTTTCTGCATGAAGTGAGTGTCTGTTTCACCTGGACAAAGGAAAGGAGGTACCAGGGAAAACAGAAATACGTGACAAACACGATGAAAAAGAAGAACCAGTTCTGCGCAACATTACTTAACATGCGGATTTGGTTCCTTTTCCTTCTCCTAAGTGCCATGTGTTTCTGCTCCTCTGCAACCCCCCCCCCCCCCCTCCTTTGCACAGGTGAAACAGACACTCGTGGCACATGGGGAGAGGACAAGGAGCCAGATTTGCAGGGTAAGTGAATTGGTGTGGGCCTAGCTGTTGCACTCTAGCCTTGAAACACCTATTCACCCAGCATGACACCAGAGTCCAGTAGTACTATCTCCAAAGGTGTATTAAATAAAGCATATACAAAGGGGAAAAGAGCATTTCCTAAAAGGGTAGCAGAGTAGAAAATACAAACTAGCAGCTATCCAGAAATGTCATAGTACCTAAAAGTCAAGAGAGTCAAAACCCACAGAAGTCATTCAAACATAAATCTATAAGCATGAAAACAGGAACTTTTTCCAAGGAACAAAGGCAAAAACAGGAAACTTGAATCATGAACTCGAGAGCTGAGACAGGAAAGCCATCCTTATGGCAACGTTGTCTCCTTTGAGAGGCGTAAAGCAAACACCACTTAATTTAAGCCCTACCACGTAGTCATGAGATCATGCTGAACACACTTGGGCTTTAAGGCCTTCTCACGGATTCTATCAAAACATCTAATTTTTCACTCCCTCCATTCTCAAACCTAATCTGGCTTCTTGGGAAAACTCCCAATCAGCCGGAGGCTGTTTCCCAAGACAACTGGTTTCACTTTCACTGGAATACAAAACATCATCCTCAACTGTCTGCAATTCTCTTCTAGCATCGACAGACTCATCGCTTTGAAACCCATCAACTCACCCATCCTCTGAAACATCAAAAGAATCCTCTGCCACTCGCTGAGCCACAACACTCCTCTTCTTCCTATGTGCCTCAAGTATCTGTTTCAGCCAAGCAAAAGAAGAGAGGTACCAGAGAAAACAGAGGCACCCAGGAAATGGGAAATGAAGGAGGAACCGGCCCTGTACGTGTCCGTAACATCACTTATCCTGTAGATCTGGTACCAGTTCTGTGCACTGTGTGTTCCCCTTTGCCCCCACAACCTCCCTTCATTTGTCCAAGCAAAACAGATGCTTGTGACACACAGAAAAAAAAGCTGGATCTGCAGGATAAGTGAAATGGCGCACAGGGCTGGATCTTCCTCTTCCCATATTTTGTTTTGCCTTGACAAAGGAAGGAAAATAGTAGATGTAACAGAAACACACGGCATACCCTCCTCACTTTCTGAGGATAAGGCTGCTGCTGGATGAATGTTCGTACAGCAGCCCCATCTTCAGGAGGGGGAGGGGGAGGTACAAGTTTGCAAATAACCAAAAACACAAGTGTGAAAACCAAGAAAGCGGAGGAACAACTGTACATGATCTCATTTCAAAGAACAATTTCAATACCTACCAGGACTTGTTGATGATGTTTTTCTATTTCATATCCTCCAAAATGCATTATGGCAGGTTTTGCCTGAATGACATCATTTCTTAAAAGCTTTGTATATATCTCTGAAATTAAAGGGAAGACATCTCAGGAAGTTTAAGCAATAAATAACACACTGATTACCCAATAAAAGATTACCCCAATTAAAGTTAATAGCAGCTAATTTGTTCCATTTCTTTCAGTGAGGTTCAGTTTTATTTTAGATAGCACGGTGCCATAGTTTGTATAGCACAGCATCATCTTTGCACAAAATGGTGTATGACGCTGCTCAAGCATTGAAAACAAGTTGCACATTGGGATGAATTAGAAGTGACCTCCATTAATCATCTACACTTTCCACCTAGGGGCAGTTCCAAACAGCCATATAACCCAGAATATTAAATCCCACAATATATGCTTTGAACTGAGTTATCTGAGTCCACACTGCCATATATTCTAGTTTAAAGCAGATAATGTGGGATTTTATTCAGCTGTGTGGAAGGGATCAAGACAAGCTTAGAACTATCCTGAGGTTGGTGCTCTGTTTTTTCTCTCAACTAGATTCCAATGTTAGGCCACAACTGCACTACTATGTTTTTTATCATTGTTTAATACAGAACAATAATGTTTCTTTTTTAATGTGTTGAAGGCTTAGAATGCAAGAGATGAAACAAAAACACAAGAAGATGTACTTCATGATACAGTGTACTTCTGGATACAACTTATGTGAATAAGAGTCTATAAGAAACTACTCTTTTTGACAGGGAGTATTGAATCAATTACTTACTAGATTCCAGAAGGTGGTTGGGAACATAAGCTCCTTTCTTAGGCTCTTCCACCAAGTTGTTTAAAAGAAGAGACTCCGTTTTCCTACAGGATCCTTTGATGTTGTTGAAGTCAGACTGGGCTGTTTCCACCACCTCCATCCTTTTGGAGAAGCTATTTCCTTGTAAGTTTCAAAATGGTCAGTCCCTGTGGTCAAAATGCAGAAGTAGCAGTGGTCAATATGGATATCCCATACACAGATGGAATTAAATATCCTAAAGGCACCAGATTCTGTTTAATCTTGAAAGCTAAGTAGACTCAGCATTGGTTAGTACTTGGATGAGAGACCATATATGCATAGCTGGTGATATAAACTACATTTCAGAGGAAGGAGCTGGTAAAATCTCCTTGCCCAAGAAAACTTTGGCTCCTTCCACACTGACATATAATCCAGATTATCAAAGTAGATAATCCACATAATCTGCTCTGAACTGAATTATATGACTCTGGATAATCTGGATTTTATATAGCAGCGTAGAAAGGGGCTTAGTGAAATTCATGGGGCTGTCATAAATTGACAACTGACTTGAAGGCACACACATGCAACATGATATTAGCAATTTAATTTTTTGCTGTATCACATTCCTGAGATCCTTTCCTTGATCAGTTGCTGCTAGCTCTGATTTCATTGGTATATATATATAACTAGGATTTTTGTCCCGACATCCACACTTAATGCTTGCATATATTTAATCTCATTTATCAACTGCTGAGCTGCTGAACTTGCTGACCAAAATCCAGGGAGCGGGGTGAGCTTCCACTGTTAGCCCCAGCTTCTGCCAACTTAGCAGTTCGAAAACATGCAAATGTGAGTAGATCAATAGCTACCACTTCTGCGGGAAGGTAATGGTGCTCCATGCAGTCATGCTGGCCACATGTCCTTGGAGGTGTCTATGGACAACGCCAGCTCTTCAGCTTAGAAATGGAGATGAGCACCACCCCACAGTCAGACACGACTTAAATATTGCAGGTTCAAATCTGGGGAGTGGTGTGGGCTCCCGCTATTAGCCCCAGCTTCTGCCAACTTAGCAGTTCGAAAACATGCAACAGTAAGTAGATCAAAAGCTACCGCTTCTGCGGGAAGGTAATGGTGCTCCATGCAGTCATGCTGGCCACATGTCCTTGGAGGTGTCTATGAACAACACCGGCTCTTCAGCTTAGAAATTGAAATGAACACCATCCCCCACAGTCGGACAAGACTAGATTTAATATCAGGGGAAAACCTTTACCTTTACTTATCATCTTAATGTCTATTCTGCCAGTTTAAAGATATTCCTTTGAAAAACATCAATCGGCCTTTCATTTGGGTGTTTTTGAAAGTGTGGACAATTCCTTAGTCCAACATTCAAACCACTACACTGCATGGACTCCCAACATAAGAACATACACCTGTGCTATAGAAAAGGATCCTGTTTTACCTATTTTCCTGTAGTAAAAAAAAAACACATAATGACTAAATGAACGTTCTGTACTGAAGTTTATTTTCTCCACCCACAGAATTCCTTCTGAAATGTAATACAGCTCATTCTTGAGGTCCACCTGATTATTTTTGTTGCATTTAGTCAACTTTTTTTTTCTTCTGGCAATTATTAAATGCATCTTTCTTAATCTGCTAAACATTCTTATATTAGAACAACAACCCTGGCATTTCAGTTCTCTGCTTCAAATAACTTTAGAATGAGCTGTTTATTTAATCAAGACAGATGTGAAACATAACAGGAGCTAAGAGGGATTACAGGACCATTTGAAATAAGCACAGTTATCCAAATATAAATATCACTTGTGGAAACTCACCAAAGAATCTTAAGCCACAAATTAGGGTTGGAAACTTTGCAAGGTGGGGCAAGGCATGGAGGAAGCATCCTTCAGAGGTTATATCCTCAGTTTGGGAAAGCACCAGCCAAGTGAATTCGAAAGAGTCTAGAAGGTACAGAGTCTGGATGGAAGTTGCTTTTGGCAAATAAATAAATGCTATGCAAAACAAAACACTTTTTGGGTTGGTATGAGTTTTCCGGGCTGTATGGCCATGTTCCAGAAGCATTCTCTTCTGACATTTCATGCACATTTGTGGCAGGTATCCTCAGAGGTTGTGAGGTCTGTCGGAAACTAGGGAAGTGAGGTTTATACATCTGTGGATATGCCATAGATGTGGGCGAAACATCAGGAGATAATGTTTCTGGAACATGGCCATACAGTCTGGAAAACTCACAGCAACCCAGTGATTCTGGCCATGAAAGCCTTCAACAACACATAAAACTCTTTTTCCAAGATCCATCACTGCTGCCAAAATTCAACAGAAAATGCAATGGAAGGGTAAGGGAGCACCACAAACCCTTACGATGCCTCAAAGCTAACAGTATTAATGCACAGATCTCTGTGACTAAAGAAAATGTTAAGGAGGGGCAAAGCAGTGGATGGTGGAAGATACCAGAGATGCTGCTTGCCCTGGCAGCCATGCTGGTTTTGCTAGCTCTGAAATACAGCCCACAGCACCCTGTAAGGTTGGCAGTCTCCCATCCAAGTATGAACCACGGCTGACCCTGCTTAGCTTCCAAGATCAAACAAAATCAGGTGCCCTGAGGGCAGTCATGGACCAACTTGGGACCTCCCTCCAGGTGTTTTGGACTTCAAATCCCACCAAGCACCCTGACAAGGCAACAATCCTTTGCAGGAACATTAGTCACTAGATAATGAAGAATGTTCAAGAGTTGGAAGCATATTTCAGATTATGTACTGTACTAACAATAAACATTTTGAATTCGTTTGTCCCATTCCTTGATGAATAATATTCTGGTTCAAGTCTGTTATTAAGACAATCCACTTTGTAAATTAAGTTATCTTAATGTTTCAGGACTAACACTAAACGTATTTGGGGACCTTGGCTCACATAAGCTGGAATTGTGTCGCGATCAGAGTATTATATTAGAACTGAGAAGATCCAGATTCAAATCCTCACTTGGCCACAAAGGCCTCAACATTAATGTAATTACAGAAGGGTGATGGAAGAAAGGTGGGGTATAAGGGTAACAAGACAGGTAAATAAATAAATAAATGGTTTAACGTATTGTCAAAGGCTTTCATGGCTGGAATCAGTGGGTTGTTGTAGGTTTTTCAGGCTACATGGCCATGTTCTAGAAGCATTCTCTCCTGACATTTTGCCTGCATCTATGGCAAGCATTCTCAGACCTCACAACCTCTGAGGATGTTGCCATAGATGCAGGCAAAACGTCAGGAGAGAATGCTTCTAGAACATGGCCATATAGCCCGAAAAACCTAGAACAACCCAATAAATGGTTTGTTCTCTTTCAGATCCCCAGCGCTTGCTGGGACCCCACTGAGCAAATCTTAGGGGAAAAGTGGGTATAAATACAATAAATACGAACTAAATAACCCCTTAAACGTACTTCAGCACTGACACATTTACTGCAAGTCCAGTTTGAATATTATTTATTTATTTATGACATTTATATGCCGCCCTTCTCACCCCAAAGGGGACTCAGAGCAGCTTACAAGATATATATATATATATATAAAAATATCAACATAGTACAATATCAGTATTAAATATTACTACATTGTACTATACCATTATATTGTAATATTATTAGTAATATTACATGTAATATAAATATATAATTATAATATCATATTATTATTATATTAGTAGGGGAAACTGTAGACACCATCATGTAGGCCAGGCATGTGCCAACTTGGGCCCTCCCTCCAGGTGTTTTGGACTTCAACTCCCACCATTCCTAACAGCCTACCGGCTTCTTGCGGGAATTCCGATGAGATGCCACATAACACCAATCTTACTACAGCTGCATTGGTTACCAATTGAGCACCAGATCACTTTCAAAGTGATGGTACTCACCTTTAAGGCCTTGCATGGTCTGGGGCCGATGTACCTGAGGGACCGCCTCACCCCCTACCAACCCCAGAGATCCCTCCATTCTGAGGACCACAATCTATTGGAAATTCCCAGTGTCAAGACCTTGTGTCTAACAGCAACCAGCGCAGAGCCTTCGCAGCAGTGGCACCATCACTCTGGAATACTCTGCCACCTGAAGTCCGTGCCTTGCGGGACTTACCAGCTTTCTGTAGGGCATGTAAGGCATACCTGTTTCGACAGGCTTTTAATGTTTGATATTGCTGTTTTTAAATTGTTTTAAATTGCTTTTAAATTTTGTTAGATTTTAGCCGTTCTTGTAAGCCGCTCCGAGCCCCAGGGGAGTGGCGGCATATAAGTTCAAATAATAAATAAATAAATAAATAGGTAAAGGTAAAGGTAGTCCCCTGACATTAAGTCCAGTCATGTCTGACTCTGGGGTGTGGTGCTCCTCTCCATTTCTAAGCCGAAGAGCCAGCATTGTCCGTAGACACCTCCAAGGTCATGTGGCCGGCATGACTGCATGGAGTGCCGTTACCTTCTTGCTACAGCGGTACCTATTGATCTACTCACATTTGCATGTTTTCGAACTGCTAGGTTGGCAGAAGCTAGGGCTGACAGCGGAAGCTCACACCGCTCCCGGGAATCGAACCTGCGACCTTTCGATCAACAAGCTCAGCAGCTCAGTGCTTTAACCCACTGCGCCACCGGGGGCTCCTAAATAAATAAATAAATAAGTCCAAAACACCTGGAGGGAGGGCCCAAGTTGGCCCATGGCTGGCCTACATGATGGTGTCTACAGTTTCCCCTACTGGAGGGAGGGCCCAAGTTGGCCCAGTCCTGCTTGAGGGATATTTAGGCCTCCCTTCCTTGCAGATCTCAACTTAATCTTCTTTCAGAACTCCCGAGTTGCTACTTGTGGGACTCCAGCTGAAGCCAAGCTCAGTCCCACACTCCAAGGGTGCCTACAACAAGGGCAGCCCAGCCCAGCCTAGCCTCCCTTCCCCCGCTGCCAGGCTCACCTGCCCCGGCCGCAGGCAGGCAGGCAGGCAGCCCTCTAGGCCAGGCAAGCCATCGATGGGGCAGGAGGCGAGGAGGGAAGCCTGGGGGCAGCACCCGGGGTTCTGCTGCTCCAGCCGCCCGCGTGCCTCCGCCCCGCCCCTCTCCGCCCCGTTGCTAGGCGACCCCTGCCGCCAACCCTCCCCTTCCTTCCAAGCCGCAAAAGGGAAGGAGCGGGCTCTGGACCGTACCATTGTCCGATTGGGGGGGGGGGGGCGGAGCTGTGAAACTTGGGCCACCAATTTCACAGCGGTTTTCTTCCCCCTCCCCTGGATTCACCCTCTCTAAAGAGTTTACCTTGTTGCTTCAACTCGGCGCAGAAAGGATTGGGTTGCTTGCTATTGGTTGCTTGCTACACCCCTATATCCCAGGATATCAAGGCAGAAAACCCCACATTACTGTATCTGTGTGTGGATTCAGATAACCCAGGTCAAAGCATATATAGTGGGATTTTTTTTTGCCTATTCTGGGAGATTGGGCTGTGTGGAAGGGCCCTCAGATACCCCAGTTGAAAGCAGATATTGTGGGAATTTTTTGCCCTGATATTCTGGAGGGATGAATGTTGTATCAATGATTATTGATACATGACTAATAAAATTAACATTTTGGAAAGAGATCTCAAGCAAACAAAAAGTAGATAATCAAGTAGGGTCTCGTGGACTTCTCTTTTTCACCAAATGAATCAAAAATGTTTTGACACTCTAGATAAGAGATGTGGATGCAACAATTACTTTGAAAATCAGAAAAAACTTTTCCAAAAGATTGGAGAATTGGAGAACTTCTGGACCTTTCGAGCGTGGTAGATAATAACATTTTGATTGTCTCTAATGTTTAAATGAGCAAATGATCCCAGTTCAAGAGGAGGAAGTGGGTATGTAAACATATATATGAGATCAATCAGAGTGCAACTGATACAGCTTTTTAGCATTTTAAGATCAGGAATACATTCAATTTAATTCTTCACCACCAGCTTCATTTGTTGCATTGCCTCACAGCAAATTAGCATTTATGACAGATCAGATATCTGGAAAGTCAATATGTAAGAACAGTGGGAATATGTCATCCTGGGTAGATCAAATGGGCTGCTTAGGCAGCTATCTTTTTTTAAAAAAAATAAAAAGTTGTATCATATTCTAAATGCAATTAGTGAATGTCTTTTGTTGGAAACTAGAAGACTAAGGACTCCCATTTCCGACGAAAGACACTCTTGTCGGAAACAGGGACATTTTCAAACTAAGGACTCTGAAAACATCCCCACTCAAGATAATCTATATGGAGGTTTGAGATGCTAATGCATTACATAATTGATTTCTATAAACCAATCTGAGTGTATTTACCAGAATGTCAGTGTTGTTCTGTAAAATAAAACAAATAAAATAAAGATGCATTTTTTTGCACGCCCATCTAAAACAATGTCCCATTGAATCCAGTAACACTTGCTTCTGAATACTCCTGATGCATGTGGGCTGCATGTGTAGCAGCTCAGGTTTTATTGTTACCCAGGGATCCATATAGGTGCTGATATAAATGTGTTTATACTTGTATCAGTTCCCTTGGGGGAGTGGACAGTGGGTCATATGCTATATCCACCCACTCAAGCTTAGTCCTGCCTAGTTTTACAACTATTGAACTTACACTTCAGTAGAAGCTCACTTGTCCTCCCTAGGGATGCACATTGTGGGCAAGACTTTAACAGATCCACTTGGGCCACAGTTGTGTTTTCCAGCTAGAAATCTTCTGTGTATTCAATCTCCTCTTTCCAAGTTCTGGCACAACAACCATCTGCCTTTTGACAGTTTTATCTCTACTTTCATGAAACAGATGTCTCGTTTGTGAACCTTTCGCTGGCTTATCCGTGGGAACGTAAAGGACTGATCGATAACAATGAATAATTAGAGAGGGTGGCTGGCATCTGGAAAGTGAGGCATAAAGGTGCCTGCAGCTTTGGCAAAGCCAGAGAGGTACTGCTGTTCCTTTGGAGCAGATGTTCGCAGGATGCAGAATGCTAAGGAATCCAAGAATGAAAAGCCCTGAGAGAATTTGCTGAAGGAACCTTGCATCCTGTATTTGAGAGAGATGAAAGAAACAGGCAACTACTGACCATGTGGAACATCCTAATGATTATCCTTTCATCTTCAACAATAATTGTAAGTAAAAGAAAAGGTTTATAATATGCATTGTGACAAAGAAACAAATACATGTGCTGTCAGTGTTGATCTTCCACTGAAATGGGGAGGGAAAGAAAAAGGTGAGAAAAATATTAGTGAAATAACAGTGCCATTCTCTGCAGTGTTCAACAGGATGTACTTCTGGGGAAAACTTTAAGTGAATACTTTACTTCTAATACTGCCATGCTATGCTCTCATATGTGGAAAGAGACTGTGCTAAACATAATTCTCCTTTATGATTGACATAGAAGGGTTGTGATGGGGAAGTTTGAGTTTCGTTCCCAGAGTTTTGAAATGATAACACCTTAAAATCTGGTAATCCAACCCTCTGTTGTAGAAATTATTCGCACAAATTTAGGAAACTTTAGTAGGCAAAGGGATCTTGTAGACAGAGGTTGCATTTATATATTGAGTCAGTGGGCTCAGTCTACAAAATGTTATTCTACAAACCTGTCTCATGCCCCTTCCACACAGCTGAATAAAATCCCACATTATTGGCTTTGAACGGGAATACATGGCCGTGTGGACTAGATAACCCAGTTCAAAGCGGATATTGTGGGATTTTCTGCCTTGATATTCTGAGTTATATGGCTGTGTGGAAGAGCCCCCAATTAATTTCAAAGATGGTACAAGGTCCTTTTGCATAGCAATCTATACTAACCACCATAGGTAGCCTTGGTTTAGAAGAGCATAATTCCTCCCTAGAAACTTTCTTCTTCAAAAGCTTTTACTGTGCTCATCTGCAAACAGGATAGGTAAGGTTCACTGTGGTCCTGAAATGGTTTGTGTTTGTCACAAGCAGGCCCATAGCCAGGATTTTAATTCAGGAGGGGGGGGGGGAATGAGTTTGATTCGGGGAGGGGGCTGAGTCTGAGTGAAAGAGGGTCTACCCTAGCAAACATTTTGTATCCTTACCCCAATACCCCCATGCATATGGGATATATTGAGCATGGTGATCAGATCATGATATGAATAAGCATAACAGTTTAAATAATGTCCCAGTAAGGCCTTCTCATGGACCAACATGAGAATTTGGGGAGGGGGGCTGAAACCCCTCAAGCCCCCCCCCCCCCCCCCCCCGGCTACATGCCTGGTCACAAGAGTTTATCTCTTCTGTGAGTTTCTCAAGCCTATAAAATGGCTGTTAGGCTGTTTGCTCTGTCTTCATAGGGAGACAGCTGCTAGTCAAAAAAATAAATATTTGCTTATGATTAATATGTTCATCATTGGTTATAACAGGTATGCTCATTTTACTATCAAATGGATGTCTTTTCTAAAGTTTATATCTAGCTTACTTTTGTGATATATGATTAATATTGGCTTGTATTATTAATTTTGACTAAGAAAGGGCTATCTTTCAGATAAAAAGAAAAGATAGAAAACAAATAGAAACTGTACACTTTGCAAATAAAATTCAAATTGGAAAAAGATCTATTCTATTTCTACTGTTAAAAATGAAGAATTCAAGGTATTATGTAAAGTTTTGGTAAAATTATTACTAATCAGCATATAACAGTTTTACAAAGGGTTGGTTTCCTCCTAATCTGTGTTTTATATCCTAAGTATCTGTTTCCTCCTAATCCGTGTTTTATATTCCCTTAAACCTATTGATCAGTTAAACAAAATAAAACAGTAAAAGAGTTGTCACTTTCACAATTCAATTAGTTTTGTTTGCTTTTCAGTCACAGTGAAACTTCTTGACATGGTAATGTGTGATAGCAATGACTGTTGATTTTTCCACCTGTTTCTTATATACATTATAAAAAGAATGTATTATATGGTATTGAGATTCTAAGATGAGAATGCTCTCTCCCAATGCTGCCTGCATTTTTCTTTCTTTGGAATGATTTCCTTGAAGTATTGGGTTGGGAGATGGGTATGGACTGGGTATGACTTAGCCATTTTATCATATGCAGTGAGTTAGCCATCCCTCTCATCCTCTCTTGTGTTGTGTGTTACTCCTGAAGCATTCGTAATATCAGAGAATGATAGAGTTGGAAGAGACCAAAAAGGCCATGAAGTCCAACCCTGTGCCATGTTCTTTTTGGTCTCTTTGGTAGAATCTTTTCCATTCATTTTATAATTGGAGCCCCTGGTGGCGCAGTGGGTTAAAGCCTTGTGCTGGCACGACTGAAGACCGGCAGGTTTCAGCTTCGAATCCAGGGATATTGTGGATGAGCTCCCTCTGTCAATTCCAGCTCCCCATGCGGGGGCATGAGAGAAGTCTCCCACAAGGATGGTAAAACATCAAAACATCCTGGCGTCCCCTGGGCAATGTCCTTGCAGATGGCCAATTCTCTCACACCAGAAGCAACTTGTAGTTTCTCAAGTCACTCCTGACATGAAAAAAAATCTTATAATTCTAACAAACCCTACATACTCGTGTATAAATCTAGACATTTAAATCAAAAACTCCATTTAAAAAACCTGGACTGACTTATCTAAGGTAAGAAACCACTCCTTTCATCTTATAAATAGATTGCTGAAAGGCAAAAGCTTTGTCCATCCCAGGAGAACCTAAAAGAAGCACCAGTCTTCGTCTATACTCTCTCCACTGTGATGCCGCTTCTGGCCTTTTTCAGTGCCTAGGTGGAGAAGTAATGGCATTGGTACTTTCTCTTCTCTGAGAAAAGTTCTTTGATCATCCACAGTTTAATCAAAATCCATGGTTTTGCCCCCCAAACTTGTTCTGGATTTATATACATAAATCGACATAAAAATGAGTATACATGGTATATTTTCTAGGGCCCCTTCTACATTGTGCTTGTATCCCAGAATCTGATCCCAGGTTTGAACTACATTATATGTGTCTCTACTGCCAGATAATCTGGGATAAGAAGATAATCTGAGATCAGATCCTGAGATATAGGCCAGTGAAGAAGGAGCCTAGGCTACCCTTTGCAATACCCTGGTAAAACAGATTGCTGTTGTTAGCATTCTGTTGTTATAGGTAAGGAAAAGTGGCTCAATGATAGTGGCTTGTTTCTTAAAATAATTTATGGCAGAAACAACATTGGAATCTGGCATATGTTGAGAGGCAGCGTGGTGTACTGAATTGATGTGAGTGCTGGACTAGGACACAGGGATTTGAAGAAGAGTTTGAATCCCTGCTAGGCCATGGAAACCCACTGGGTTGCTTTGGGAAAGTCTCATACCCTCAGCGGAGAAGAAAGACAACTTCCTAAAACAAATTCTGCCAAGAAAACCCAATGATACATTTGCCTTAGGGTTGCCATAAGTCATAAAGGACTTGGCGGCACACAACAACAACGTGTTGAGAACATGAGCTGTGGCTCTCTTGTTCCTTTGCAATCTCTTCACTAAAAATTTCCTCCTATGCCAGTACTTCTTGTAACGAATAGGAATAGGGGAACCTTTATCTCTCCAAGGGTTTCAAACCTCAAGTTCCAGGTTGCATGGCCAAAGTATAGGGATTATTGGAGTTACTTTTATCGTCTGACTGTTTCCTCTAAATTGTGGCCTAGAATGGGGATTCAATGCCCACTCCCGATGGTGTTGACTACAATTTCAATAATCCCTGACCATTGGCTAGACTGGCTAATATTGGAGTCCAAAAGTCTTGAGGATCACATCTTCTCCACACCGCCTTAAGTGTTTGCACCAAGATTGATAAGGAACCCTTCCCCAGAAAATAATGATTGTTGTTTTAGGATATACTGTATATAACTGCTAGGTGTGAGACCTATACTCTACCTCTACATTATACACTCTTTGCTAAGCTTCCCGACCAGTAGGAGAATGGAAATACTTTGCTTTCCTTAGATACTGCAGAGCTGGTACATAGGAACATACACTTTGTTGGTGATGGTGGTACCTTTTGGTCTCGTTGGTTGCTGACTCCTTCCAGCAGAACAAGTTTCATGCTCTTGCCTTTTTCAGACATCTAACTTGACCTATGTTTATGAACATCACCTAGTATTTACAATGGTAGGCTCTTCTGGAAATATTATGTCCCGTTTACATTTTCTGACATGTTTACAAGGTGAGGTGAGCATTCTCTTTCCTTCTTGAGAGATGGAAAATGTCTTGTTTGGAAATAAAACAGAGCAGACTTGTTATAAATCATCATGGTTTGACCTGAGCAGCTCCGGTTTCTCTTCCCATGTTGGAAGTTAGAAGAGCCTAGACATTTTGAGAATTTGATGTGGGCCATCCCAGAGATACACTAGTGATTGGGTGAGGATTAATAAGGCAAGCTCTCCATCCTGACATATTCTGGGGCACTGTGTTTCTTTACCACAGATTGCTCTCCACACTTATATTCCTATTGTTGAAGACAGATGGCAACTTTTTCTTGCACTTCCTAACATCCAGGGATAGGTAGATCCACACTTATAACACTTTAATCATAATGGCTATGCCATGAAATCCTAGGATTTTTCGTTTGGAAGGTAATTAGAATTATCCGCTACATAAAACTCAGTGCTGTCATTGAAATAAGTACATTAGAGAATACTTAGTATGTCACTTAACTATGTATCCCAGAATTCAATTGGAAGTAGTCATGATAGTTAAAGAAATACCAAACTGTCATGATTCTCTAGTGCAGTGGTTCTCAACCTGTGGGTCCCCAGGTGTTTTGGCCTACAACTCCCAGAAATCCAAGCCAGTTTACCAGCTGTTAGGATTTCTGGGAGTTGAAGGCCAAAACATCTGGGGACCCACAGCTTGAGAACCACTGGTGTAGTGTGAATGAAGTGAGAGAATGATTGTCACTCCTGTTTCCAAAAGTGAGATTCTGGCTTGGGACTGACTGTTTCACAAGACTAACCATGATGTGCCCAGAATAGAATTTGAAAATACTACTTTTGGTACTATAACCATATAGTCTAAAAAGTGCTCCCAGCATATAATCCAAAAAGCAAGTTGTCTATAGGTGTGTCTACAGTACAGTCCAAGAAGAGATATTTTCCCTTCCCTCTTCGACTTTTCACTATTTTGTTTTATAACCTGGAAGTTACATTATTATCTACTTCATGCACAAAAGATACTGTGAAGGTGCAAAGATTTAATTATAGCACTGATGTCAAATAAACAAAGGCATTTTTGGTTACATAAATATTCACCCACCCCCAATACAGGCAGTCCCCAAGTTACAAACAAGATAGGTTCTGTAGGTTTGTTTTTAAGTAGAATTTGTGTGTAAGTCGAAACAGGTAGATTTTTAAAGTATAACTCAAGCAATATACATATATATGAGCTTTGGATTGCATCAGGAAGGGTTAATACCCCTGTTGTGTTTGTTTTGCTGTCAGTGCTTCTCTTCAAAAGATTTCAGTTCACTTTTTGTCCCTGTGATAACTGGATTTTGGGGGGGGGGGGGGAAGGTTTGTAGTGGAAAGCTTCAGTGGAGACATCTTTTTCTTATGATAACACTTTTAGAGGTGAATTTCCCTTCCTAGGGGTAGATTTCTCTCGCTTCCTGTTGTCTTGCCCCCGTGCTTAACTATGAGTCATTTGCAAGTCAGATATTTTTAACTCAGGAAGTGCAAGTACTTGGTAGAAAGGTCTTGGGTAGAGTAGCTGTAACTATCAGCTTTGTGTATCTTGACCCTTGTTTTTTTACCAGTTTTTCTTAATGAAATTGCCCCAGCTCTGTCACGATAGATGAGGAGTATTGATGATTTGCAGCATGCAAGTCCTGTGACAGATCCACAATTGGACTGAGATCTGGGCTTTTCTGGCCCATTTTAAGGATGCATCTACACTGCAGTTTGACACCACTCTAGTCATGGTTCGGTACTATGGAATCCTGGGAGCTGAAGTTTTCCAAGGTCTTTGGCCTTGTTTGCCAAATAGTGCTGGTGCCACACCAACTACATATCACAGAATTGAATAGTATTGAGCCATGGTAGCTAAACTGGCATGAAAATGCATTCATCCTACTGTGTGGATGCATCCTTAGACAGGCAGTTATTATTTTAGGCCACTCCAGAAGTACTTGGCATGTTTGGAGTCATTGTCCATACCGGCCTCACATTCCTAGCATAAGTAACAATTTTACCCTCTAGCATTGCTTTGCATTCTGTTCTACCCATCCTGCTTCAGTCTTGATCATTTTCTGAATCCATGCCAAGGATAAACATTCCCACAACATGCAAGCACCATATTTCATTGTACAGGGGCTGTTCTCATGGCAATGAACTTTATTGGCTTTGTGCCCTGCATAGTGTTTTGTGGAAAGGCCCAAAAGTTCAGTTTAAGTCCCATCAAACCAGAAAATCTTTCCCCACATCTTTGCTTTGTCTCCCAAATTCCATAGAATCTTTAATATTCGTTGGTTTCAGCAATGGTTTTCTTATTGCCACTCTTTCACGGAGTCCAGCTTTGTGGAGCAGTTGTGTGATTATCATCCCATGGATGGTTTCTTCCATATCCAGGTGGATCAGCACTGTAGAATGAATGCCGTTTGATACCACTTTCACTACCAAGGTTCAATACCATGGAATCCTGGGAGTTTTGGTTTAACTAAGGACTTCATCACACTAGAGCAGTGTTTCTCAAACTATGCTTTAGACTTCAGTTCCCACAATTCCTGATAAATGGGCCAGGATTTCTGGGAGCTGAAACATCTGGAGGAGCACAGTTTGAGAAACTCTGCACTAGAGCATCTATCCATTTTAAATTCAATTGCTGCTTTCTGCAGAATTCTGGAATTTGTAGTTTAGTGAGGACCAGGACCTCTCTGGCTGAGCAGTTTAAAAGCTCCTCCCTGAACTACAAATCCCAGAATTCTGCAGACAGTAGCAACTGGATTTAAAGTGGATAGATGCTCTAGTGCAGTGGTTCCCAATCTTTTGTTTTTAACCAGGGACCACTTTGACCAGGGACCACTTGATTAGAGACCACTTTGACCAGCATTAGTACCAAAAGGGTTATGAATCCGTTTTTGATCAACTTTAGATTTGGTGTGGTTATTTGGGGGTGCTATTTAAGAATATTGCATGGGAAAGACCACATCAGCTCTAGTTTCCGATCCAGAACATATGCCATCCAGTAGTCGCTATCTGCTCACACACACAAAACTGTTTTTAATAAGCCTCAGCACTATAAGAGAGTTTCGCAAGACAAGTTGCTTTTGTTGCAACTGTAATGGTGAGGCCGCAGACCATATTTTAGTTCTTGCGGACCACTGGTGGTCCACAGATCACAGGTTGGGAACCACTGTTCTAGTGTGATGAAGTCCTATGTCTTTTGCCTCTGAACCTAAACTCTGGCAAAGAGTTCAGGTGCTTCACCAAACTACAAACCCCATGATTCTATAGCATTGAGCCCTGGCAATTAAAATATTGTCAAGCTGCATTAATTCTACAATAGATGAACCCTTGACTGCACATCTTTTAAGCTCTTCCAGGCTTGCCATTTAGACTCTTGGTTGCTACTTAGACTAAGGTTCGCTTTACTTTGTCACAGAGTTTGAGAGGACAGCCTTTGATAGGCAAAGTCATCAATGAGCTGCATTCCTTCTATTCAGTAATAATGGATTAAACAGCATTTCAGAGGGTGTGGGTTTTTAAATATATATATATATATATATATATATATATATATATATATATTCTAGTGTCACATCTTTTTACTTCAACAAATGCTAATAGTGGCTCCCAGTATACATGGTAGGTAGTGCTGTATCTATGAGAAAGAGAACTGACAATAAAACAAAAATTTGAGAGGGGAAGGTGTAAAGGGAAGAAAAAAATGAAATGGATGAGAAAGCGGTCAGTGAGATAGCATGCTGTAATTGTTGAATGTTGGACTAGGACTCTGTAGATCAGGACTCAGTCACGGAACCCACCTTGAGCAAACACACTCTCTCATCCTAGGAAAAAGGCAATAGCAAACCTCTTGCCCTGGACAAATCTTGCTGACTCAGGGCCCTTCCACGCAGCCATATAGCGCAGAATATCAAGGCCGAAAATCCCACAATATCTGCTTTGAACTGGGTTATCTGAGTCCACACTGCCATATATTTCAGTTCAAATCAGACAACGTGGGATTTTATTCAGCTGTGTGGAAGGAGCCTAAGGGTGCCATAAATCAGAAACAACTTGAAGACAAAACAACAACAGTAAAATATGCCTCTAGAACAATGCCTCTAGAATATGGCTCTATAACCCGAAAAAACCCACAAGAACCTAACAATAAAATAGTTAATTATGTATAAAAAAAAGAAAGAGAATGAACACAGGCTGCTGGAGCAAACAGTTCATTATTCACATATTTTAATGAAATCTGAATTGTGTTATTTGTGAATCTATCATTTTTGTTAAACAAGTCAATTGCATTGAGGAAGCTTAGCCTCAAAAGGCAATATAAAAATATTTTAAATAAACAAATGAACAGGGCAGACAAATTGATGGAAAAGAAAAGAAGACACACCCAGGGCTGCTCTTACCATGCCTTCTCATGGCAATGGTGCATTCTTCTGCTTCCGAACATCCTGGTTTGCAGCAGTGGCATCTGGATGTAAGAGCCCATGTGTATTTGTTTGTATATTTACATGGTGGAACGAAGAGGATAAGGTGGCTGGTGAAAAGATGGGTTTAGAATGGGGTGGGGAATGGAAAAGGGGCCTCTTTCCTTGAAGCAGAAAAAAGGAGGTGGAAAGGAAAATTTTAAAAAGAGAACATAAAAAAACAACAGAGGAACGCATTAAGAAAGAGGAGCTATTGTAAGACAAAGACAACGTAAAAGCAGCTAGAGTAGAGAATAAAGAATAGTGGAAGTTGACAAAGCTCAAATTAAATGTTAATAGGCATTTCAAGGCTTGCTTGCCCCTTTATTGTGGAAACGGGTACAGTTTCAGGACTTCCCAAGAATTCTGTCAGTGCTGAATTATCACTGACACGTATTGCTACTCTATTAAGACAAGCTTTACTGGTGGTCAATAAAGTATCAGATGGTACATAATATTGAATTATTCCAGCCCTTTTTTTAATTTCATCTACTTATACCCCGCCCTTCTCACCCCGGGGGGGACTTTTGCGATGGGAATCCCTCACAGTCAGTGATAGAATTAAGCCTCTAGGGCAATGGTTTCCAACCTGGGTCCGTGGACCACCAGTGGTCCACAAGAATGAAAATATGGTCCACAGCCTCACCATTACTACACCGTTGCCTCAAAACCACACAGTAATGAGAGCAACTGGTCCATTTAAACTAGGGGTCTTCAAACCTTTTAAATAGAGGGCCAGATCACAGTCCCTTAAACTGTTGGAGGACCGGATTATAATTTTTTTTAAAAAATGAATGAATTTCTATGCACGCTGAACATATATTAGTTGTAGTGCAAGAAACACTTAAAACAATACAATAATTAAAATGAAGAACAATTTTAACAAATATAAACTTATTAGTATTTCAATAAGAAGTGTGGGCCTGCTTTTAGCTGATGAGGTAGGATTGTTGTTGTTGTGTGCTTTCAAGTCATTTCAGACTTAGGTTGACCCTGAGCAAGGGCCAGGTAAATGACCTTGGAGGACTGTATCCGGCCCTCGGGCCTTACTTTGAGGACCCCTGATTTAAATCCTCTTATAGTGCTGAGGCAACGGAGATGTCGGAAGGAGAGAGACTAAATACCCATGAAAGATTACTACTATCACATCAGCTCTAGATTATTAAATATGGTTTTCTGTGAGCGAGCAAATGGCGACTACTGGATGGTATATGTTCTGAATCAGAAACTAGAGTTGATGTGATCTATCCAATTTAATTGTCTGAATCAGTACCCCAAATAACCAAACTGAATCTAAACTTGACCAAAAACTGATTGGTAACACCTTTGGTACTAATGGAGCGTGGTCCCTTGTCAAAGTAGTTTCTAGTCAAAAAAAGGTTGAGAACCACTGCTCTATGTACATGCCAATTAGACTGTCTCCCAACCAGCCATCACATTCAGTCCTCAGTGTTGGTGAACCCATTCTCAGGCAATGGCAGACTGATTCCCAAAGGTTAAACAGTGCAAATGCAAACAAAGAAAACCAAAGGTTAGCAAGATCAATAAATTCACTTCCCCATTCTGTTCTCAGCCCTTATGTCTTTTTGCAGCCTCAAATTGCTAAGCTAGTGCAAAAATAATTTTACAAGGCCACTAATATAAGTTGACTCTTTCACACCACTGGACAACTCTTAATGTTTGGCTATGAGGCTAAATAGAACCCCAAAACTCATTTGCCTGGTGGCAAAGGCCCATCTCATTACAGTTGAGTTCTATCTGCCAGTGCTAATCTGAGGTCTTTCTAACATGGGAAGTTTGTGACTGGAGTGAGGATATGCTCATCCCGAGCAGCTAGAGTAAGGTGACTCCTATTTGGATCATGAACTTCCTTTGCTTTCAAATATATATGGCATCTTTGTTGTCTGTAGTCAAAACATTCAAGAGTAAGTCTTGAATAATAATAACCCATTTAACAGTGCAGTCTAAGCCTCATTCTTATCCAGATATCTGAAATCTTCCAAAGTCCAAAATTGTCCACGTGGGTGGCTGAGCTAGTTGACACCTTTGCTTTCTAATGTACACAGACTTTTGTTGCTTCTGCTTACTTCCCTTTGCTGCAAACTCAGTTCAGACTTCAGAACTAGTTTGCACTGAATTGATTCAGTTTTAGAAAGATAAGACAGACACGATCTTGCACTTCTCTGTAGGCTTAGGAAAATGCAAATTGCTATGGCCTGTCATAGCTTGTATGTTCTACTTCACTAATACCCTTTGCGCCTTGTTGCTTTGACACAAGTCTCTCTGATTTCATCTTTAAAATGTTGAAGCGTATGGATTCTTGACCATTGGTTTGAACAGGGCTGATCCCTTTTCCTCCATAAGGTACAGGACATTGGCTCATTTTCCCTTCTAAGGTAGAGCAAAAGGAAGCATCCACTTCCTTCTTTTTCATTCCATATCAGGAGGTTGATTGGATTAGTGGCCAAATAGTTCAACAAAGGTGACCATATTTTTTCCACCATAGCTTCGGGTAATGAACTGATTTCAAGAGTACTTGGCACACAGAACTTTGTCTCCCAGTACTATGTCACTGCAGTATGCTTTCCAGCAATCGCCTACTTGAGACCTTGCTTTTTGTCTATCCAACAGTAGGGCCGGTTGTAAGTTGAAATATTCCAGAGCTGAACTGCTTCTGTAAGGTTTTTCTAGTATTACTTTTAAAAATGCATTGCCCAATCTTTTGCTCTTTAGTGGATGTTTGGTGCAAGAAAAAGGACTGAAATTATAGTGTAAGAGAATTGCAAATGGAAAATAAGGTGATTAAGATCAATTACGGGGATGCTGTGGTTTTAAACTTTGAATGTGTTTTTTAAACTGGGAATTTTAAAATACTGGTTATATTTAATCCTGTTTTAATGTTCGTATATTTGTATATTTTTAAATTGTTATGCTGATGCTTTTACATTAAGTCACTTTCAGTCCCCTTCAGGGGAGATAAAGCAGGATATAAATACAGAATAATAATAATAATAATAATAATAATAATAATAATAATAAGGTTATTTGGATCTCATGTGTTGCTGTCAACTAATAAAAATGTGCTTGCTTTCTAAATTAGCAGGCCAGGGCCTTTATTTCATCATGTGAAATCAAGAAAATCATGAGGATGGAGGAAGAACTGTGCACCTTAGCCCTTGCCCAAGAAGAAGCAAATAGGACTGCGAACAATGAATTGCTGGGGAGCTCAGGTAAAACATAAGGTTGATAGCAAGATACCGTGTTTTGATCTGTCATAGTCATAAAACTGTGATCCCATTTGTTCAATATAGGTTTTTGTTTAGGTCAATGAAATTTGACTGATTACATTGTGGAGGTCTATTTACACAAGGGTAGAGAAAAGAGAGGAAGAACTTCAGTGGCTTACTTTGTGCTTCCCAACAACACCAGCATTTGCAGTGGCACATGGTAGCTTCCACACCAGTGCGACGGTGAATCTGCTCCAGATTTTAAAGGAGTTATCCAAGGTGCTAAACCCATTTTGGATCCAGGATTCAGAATCACGGATAGCTTGCTTTGGTTCTATTATTCTTTAACGCTGCTGAGATTTTGCTTTTTCCACTAGATGCAGAATTATGATGCTAGTCCCATGGAGCTTTTTATAACGTACTATTTTATATAGTAATAAACAAGATCTTTGTTTTAGCCTGCTTTGCAAAGTTCATTTGCAACATTAATTAAAACCTTTCTTCTTTCAAGTATATTGTTTTCTGTTCAGTGCAGTTTTGGTATGAGTGAGGAACTGTGATTTGCCAATGGCATAATCTATTTTTAAAAACAATTTCAAGATCTCTAAGTCCTTTTTCTCCATAATCATTTAACTAATATAATCTGCTAAAGTGCTGACACCCTTCACAAATTGTTGGTAACAGAGAGTCCCCTTTTTCGTGCCCTTGCAAGAATGTGTCAGTTCTGGAACTTTAAACCACTTTCAACTCTCTTTGGCCATTTTGACTCTTGCTTTGCTGCTTTTTTATTAGTATTTGAAAAAAGAAGCATATGCACTTCCACCCCTAGGTATACCTGTGGGAGCCAAGTAGTGAATCTAATGCCCAGAATGATTTATGCTCCCTTTTATGGTATCTACAGATGACCAATTGTGACTTGGAAAGGGTGGCCTACTGGGAAAGAGAGTCAAGAACAAGGCCTGGTTGAACAACAAGATTAATTTGCTTCTTCCTGGTTTTGATTAATGAAGTTTTATTGGTATCAGTAAACAAAACAGTGGCCTTTCCTTCCCTATTAATCAGTGAGTGGAATTCAGATTATTATAACCACCCAATAGGCAATTGTTGAGTCTGTGGGAAAAATTGACCTGAATGGCCCTATGTCTTTGCTCTGACTCCCACTGTGCTCAATGTTGTTGCTGTCAGGGGCACTCTGTTACAAATGCCAAACCCATGATGACTGAGTGTTTGTAAGGTATGACAGAACACAACTGTGTATTTCAAAGCACCCTCACCAGGATTTCTTTGACAAAGGCTCCCGGAGCAGCTTGATTAATGTTCAGTAGTTAGGATTAGTTAATGGGCAGACTTGTGTGCTGCCAATTCATGTGCTGGGTAGATTGTACATGATGTAGACCTCTAAGTAGCCTAAATCAAAGCATGTGTATTATAAACTACTGAGTCAATAGAAAGGAGTCCTTTCTACTTTCCCACCAGCTGGAAAATAGAAGTAGCTTCAGAGAGAAAGAACGATGTTGCATTGTGTTATATTGAATCTAAGGCTCACCACTGCTCTGTATATCACAGCTTGTCCCCTCCCTTTGACTAGCACTAGAGTAAAATACTACAGCGAGAACCTACAATTGAGTTTCTTATCATCTCATCAAATATCAGTGCTCTAAACCCCTAGTTTAACTCAGGTATTTGGTCGCAGTTTGTTTTTGTTCACATTACCAGTATTATAGTCCCAAAACATTTGGAAAGTTGTGCTATTTCTACCCCTCATGTATATCTGTTGTTTAATTGTTTTTAATGCTAATTTGGGATTAAATCCCATTGAACCTATGTACAGGATGCTACTGTAAACCATGCTTTTAAAACTTCTCATTACCTTATTAGGCTTTCTAGCTTTGCTATCCTGCTTCCAGTTTTTGTCATATTGGTTAGTAATTATTTGTGGGGTATGAAATAAAATGCCTTAGATCTTCCTAAAGTGCCTCGCTGCTTTTAGTCTTTTTATTATTATTATATCCCCATGCTCTAGTGAGTGTCATATTGCAATTCACCTCTCAATAGAAGCCTTGACTACAATCTTCCAAAGTTTTTTTTAATTGTGTCAGAAGTGAACCGAGAATATACTGCAAGTCGCCTTTGGTGTCAGAGAATTGGCCATCAGCAAGGGCGTTCCCCAGGGGACGTCCGGATGTGTTACCATCCTGTGGGAGTCTTCTTTCTTGTCCCCACATGGGAAGCTGGAGCTGACAGATGGGAGCTCACCCCATCTTGCAGATTCAAACTGCTGACATTCAGGTCAGCAGTCCTGCTGGCACAAAGGTTTAACCCATTGGGGTACCGAGGCTCCTATATCTTCCAAACTGATTGGCTTGTTCTCTGTCTGGGGATGATGGAAAGTGTAGTCTCACATATTTGAAGGGCAACTAATTGGGGAAGTGCTGAAGCAAAGAGGGGATCTCTTTATGGTTCTTCGGGGTAAGGCCAATGGCTTTCAATTGTATTAATTGTTGTTGCTCCTGTTGTTCTTAAACCTTAGGCAGATGTCCTGGAATGTGGGATAATCTAACATGCTGGCTGTCTTCTTCTGTTGGACAAACTGTTAATGTGTCTTGTCCTCAAGCTTTCCAAATGGTAACTGGACAAACAGGTAAAACTACAAATAACAAAATGTACTCAAGGGACATTGTGAAAGGCCAATTTCCTCCTTGTACAATGTCAAAGAATGAAAATAGGCTTGGAGGATGTTTGGCTCTCCAAATTCTACTGGAATGCAGCTTAACAGGGGGAGCAGTAGTGGGAGTAGACAATTATTGTTTTCATCATAGAGCTGCAGAATCTCAGAAGCACATGATTGGCCATTGTGCAAAACATTTTGGTAGGGATCCGTACTTGGGATGCGGATATGGGTCTTGGATTACAATTCTCCAAATTTCCTGGCCAGTGTTATGTTGATGGTCTTATTCTGCTAGTTATAATCCAAAATATGAATGTGTTTGAACTTGGGCAGTGCTACGGATGAGATCAGATAGACCTTTTCATCTGATCCAGTGGGAGTTTTCTCAAGTCCTTATAAGAAAACTCATGAGATCTGGTTCAGGCCTGAACTGTATCCTCTCTGAATGACCTTCAGTTAGCACTGAATTCTTCTTTACAAAACAAAAATAATAGCAACACATTGCACACAGTGTATGTGAAGACCTTCTTTGTCCATTGATTATGTAAAAATATAGATATAAATTATAACATTATGCTGTTTGAATTGCCCCATGTGTGAATAAAAAAGAGACTATTATAGTGAAAGGGACAAAATACTATTGCTTATTCTTTAAAAATATTTTTTCCTTTATGGTCCACAGCACAATACGATAACCATAGCTTGAATTTAACAGTAACTAACAAGAACTTTCAATGATGTTGGAATGTTTTGAAAATTTCCGAGTATTGTGACAATAATTAACCATGTGTATTGCTTTGTCCCTGTAACTGAAATATAGGATTTATATATCGTAACTGCACCAGGGAAGGCTGGTCAGAAAAATATCCAAGGCCATACATTGCTTGTGGCTTGAATGCAGAGGAAATTAATGCCCCCCTGGTTGAGTGGGAACACAAAGTGAGTTGAAACAACCAAAGGCAGACATAATATACCTTTGTATGTGCTATAAGTGGTATGAAGGCACACACAATATAGTCTAGGCACTTCTACCCGGCTGAGTGTAGACTTGCTGAGAAACTGGGATCAGTCCATGGACCACCATAAAATAGCCCTGGTCTATAGGAATCATCACTTGACTTGAACAACTATTAACTTGTCTCAGATCTTTCCTTTTGCCGACAGTGCTTCTTTACTTGATAACCAAATTCAAGTTTTCTTTGGTGAAAGTGATTATGTAAATCATTTTAATGAGTCTGAAATTACCTTAGGGGAATGAACTATGTTGATTCTTCTGATTTTTAAAATATATATATTATTAGCCATGGTATCTATCTGCATTTTTTGGAAGAACAAAGTTCCCCCCGCCTCCAACAATACTTACCATGTCTGTGTTTATTCCTCCTTGAATGGTTTCAAGAGAACTAATAAAGCTTGAGCGCAGCAATAAAGAGCAACACAGGGAATTACTCAGTTCTTGTGGGTTTTTTCGGGCTATATGGCCATGTTCTAGAGGCATTTCTCCTGACGTTTCGCCTGCATCTATGGCAAGCTTCCTCAGAGGTGAGGTCTACTGGAGCTGGGAAAAAAGGGGGGTTTATATATCTGTGGAATGACCAGGGTGAGACAAAAGGCTTTTGTAAGTTGGGCTAGGTGTGAATCTTTTCAACTGACCACCTTGATTAGCATACAATGGGCTGACTGTGCCTGGAGCAAACTCTTCTTGAAAGGTGATTAGATGTCCCTGCCTGTTTTTCTCTCTGCTGTTTTAATTTTAGAATTTTTTAATACTGGTAGCCAGATTTTGTTCATTTTCATGGTTTCTTCCTTTCTGTTGAAATTGTCCACATGTTTGTGGATTTCAATGGCTTCTCTGTGTAGTCTGACATGGTGGTTGTGAGAGTGGTCCAGCATTTTTGTGTTCTCAAATAAAATGCTGTGTCCAGGTTGGTTCATCAGGTGCTCTGCTATGGCTGATTTCTCTGGTTGGAGTAGTCTGCAGTGCCTTTCATGTTCCTGGATTCTTGTTTGGGCGCTGCGTTTGGTGGTCCCTATGTAGACTTGTCCACAGCTGCATGGTATACGGTAGACTCCTGCAGAGGTGAGAGGATCCCTCTTATCCTTTGCTGAACGTAGCATTTGTTGGATTTTCTTGGTGGGTTTGTAGAATGTTTGTATGTTGTGTTTCCTCATCAGCTTCCCTATGCGGTCAGTGGTTCCCTTGATGTATGGCAGGAACACTTTTCCTCTGGGTGGATCTTCATCTTGACTCTCGTGGCTTGTTCTCGGTCTTGCAGCTCTTCTGATGTCTGAGGTGGAATATCCATTGGCCTGTAGAGCCCAATTGAGGTGGTTCAGTTCATCTTGGAGGAGGTGGGGTTCACAGATTCTTTTTGCACGGTCTGCCAAGGCTTTGATGGTGCTTCTTTTTTGACTTGGGTGATGGTTGGAGTTTTTATGTAGATATCTATCTGTGTGTGTGGGTTTTCTGTAAACGGTGTGACCCAATTGTTGATCTGGTTTGCGGATGACTAGGACATCTAGAAAAGGCAGTCTTCCTTCCTTTTCTTTTTCCATAGTGAACTGGATGTTAGGATGGATGCTGTTAAGATGTTCCAGGAACCTGTTGAGTTCTTCTTCTCCATGGCTCCAAATGGTGAAAGTGTCATCCACATATCTGAACCATATAGTGGGCTTTTTGGTTGCTGTTTCAAGAGCTTGTTTTTCAAATTGTTCCATGTAGAAGTTAGCTATGACTGGGCTGAGAGGGCTCCCCATAGCTACTCCATCTTTCTGTTCGTAGAATTCATTGTCCCACTGAAAATAGCTGGTGGTGAGGTAATGGTGAAACAGTGCCGTGATGTCTTCTGGGAACCTCTGGTTGATGAGTGCCATGGTGTCTGCAACTGGGACCATGGTAAATAGAGACACCACATCGAAGCTGATCAGTTTTTCATTTGTATTTAGCTTGAGATTGCTGATTTTTTCAATGAAGTGGGCTGAGTCCTTGATGTAGTGTGTTGTGAGCCCAATGTGGCTTTGTAACTCTGCAGCAAGAAATTTGGCTAAGTCATATGTGGGGGACCCAATGGCACTCACGATTGGTCTGAGTGGGGTGGAGTCCTTATGGATTTTGGGGAGTCCATAAAGCCTGGGTGGAAGGGCTTCCTATTTACATAGCTGCTGTCGTATGTCGAAGTTGATTGAGGAGTTTTTAATTAGAGTGTTGGTTTTTCTGGTTATTTTGGAGGTTGGGTCTTGCTTAAGTTTTCTGTATATAGTAGGGTCCAGGAGTTTTCTGATCTTCTCCTTGTATTGTTCTGTATGCATGATGACTGTGGCATTCCCCTTGTCTGCTGGCAGAATGAGGATATCGGGATCTGAATTTAGGTCTCTAATGGCTTCTCTCTCCTTCCTTGTAATGTTACTGGAGGGGAGTTTTGCCTTTTTCAGGATCCTTGCTGCTTCCGCTCGTACTTCTTCTGCTTCTTCCTCTGGGAGGCGGTAAATTGCTGATTCGACATTGGCAATGATGTTTTCTACTGGGATCCTGGTGGCGGTTACAGCAAAGTTTCCTCCTTTCGCTAGTATGGATACTTGGTCTTCAGAGAGTTGTCTGTCTGTCAGGTTGATGATGGTCCATGATGTATCCAGTTCTGGTTTCGGCTGTTGCTTTTGTCGTTTGTAGAATTTTTGTTTTTGTCTGTTGGTGTGGACAACCATGTTTTTCTCCATTTTCCTGTAAGTGAGATTTTCTATTTTGTCCCAGTCCTGGGAATTCATCTTCCGGCTGATATTGATATGGAGATGCAGCAGTTCCTTTTCTGTGTTTGCGAGTTCTTTGCGGATGGTGTGAATTCTCTCTCTTAAGAGGTTGCGTTCCAGGCGGTCATAGATCCGGTGAGCCTCGTAGATCCGATATCCTCATTCTGCCAGCAGACAAGGGGAATGCCACAGTCATCATGCATACAGAACAATACAAGGAGAAGATCAGAAAACTCCTGGACCCTACTATATACAGAAAACTTAAGCAAGACCCAACCTCCAAAATAACCAGAAAAACCAACACTCTAATTAAAAACTCCTCAATCAACTTCGACATACGACAGCAGCTATGTAAATAGGAAGCCCTTCCACCCAGGCTTTATGGACTCCCCAAAATCCATAAGGACTCCACCCCACTCAGACCAATCGTGAGTGCCATTGGGTCCCCCACATATGACTTAGCCAAATTTCTTGCTGCAGAGTTACAAAGCCACATTGGGCTCACAACACACTACATCAAGGACTCAGCCCACTTCATTGAAAAAATCAGCAATCTCAAGCTAAATACAAATGAAAAACTGATCAGCTTCGATGTGGTGTCTCTATTTACCATGGTCCCAGTTGCAGACACCATGGCACTCATCAACCAGAGGTTCCCAGAAGACATCACGGCGCTGTTTCACCATTGCCTCACCACCAGCTATTTACAGTGGGACAATGAATTCTACGAACAGAAAGATGGAGTAGCTATGGGGAGCCCTCTCAGCCCAGTCATAGCTAACTTCTACATGGAACAATTTGAAAAACAAGCTCTTGAAACAGCAACCAAAAAGCCCACTATATGGTTCAGATATGTGGATGACACTTTCACCATTTGGAGCCATGGAGAAGAAGAACTCAACAGGTTCCTGGAACATCTTAACAGCATCCACCCTAACATCCAGTTCACTATGGAAAAAGAAAAGGAAGGAAGACTGCCTTTTCTAGATGTCCTAGTCATCCGCAAACCAGATCAACAATTGGGTCACACCGTTTACAGAAAACCCACATACACAGATAGATATCTACATAAAAACTCCAACCATCACCCAAGTCAAAAAAGAAGCACCATCAAAGCCTTGGCAGACCGTGCAAAAAGAATCTGTGAACCCCACCTCCTTCAAGATGAACTGAACCACCTCAATTGGGCTCTACAGGCCAATGGATATTCCACCTCAGACATCAGAAGAGCTGCAAGACCGAGAACAAGCCACGAGAGTCAAGATGAAGATCCACCCAGAGGAAAAGTGTTCCTGCCATACATCAAGGGAACCACTGACCGCATAGGGAAGCTGATGAGGAAACACAACATACAAACATTCTACAAACCCACCAAGAAAATCCAACAAATGCTACGTTCAGCAAAGGATAAGAGGGATCCTCTCACCTCTGCAGGAGTCTACCGTATACCATGCAGCTGTGGACAAGTCTACATAGGGACCACCAAACGCAGCACCCAAACAAGAATCCAGGAACATGAAAGGCACTGCAGACTACTCCAACCAGAGAAATCAGCCATAGCAGAGCACCTGATGAACCAACCTGGACACAGCATTTTATTTGAGAACACAAAAATGCTGGACCACTCTCACAACCACCATGTCAGACTACACAGAGAAGCCATTGAAATCCACAAACATGTGGACAATTTCAACAGAAAGGAAGAAACCATGAAAATGAACAAAATCTGGCTACCAGTATTAAAAAATTCTAAAATTAAAACAGCAGAGAGAAAAATAGGCAGGGACATCTAATCACCTTTCAAGAAGAGTTTGCTCCAGGCACAGTCAGCCCATTGTATGCTAATCAAGGTGGTCAGTTGAAAAGATTCACACCTAGCCCAACTTACAAAAGCCCTTTGTCTCACCCTGGTCATTCCACAGATATATAAACCCCCCTTTTTTCCCAGCTCCAGCAGACCTCACCTCTGAGGAAGCTTGCCATAGATGCAGGCGAAACGTCAGGAGAAATGCCTCTAGAACATGGCCATATAGCCCGAAAAAACCCACAAGAACTGAGCGATTCCGGCCATGAAAGCCTTCGACAATACAGGGAATTACGTTGTAACAGCAGCATCTAGTGACAAAGCATAGCATTACCCCTATCAGATAGCATCTTATTAAAGATAATGTCTTTGAAGTTTAAGAATCAAAGGCCATCTCTCATTTGTTCTATGTGGTATTGTATTTCTTTGAGTCTTGTTCTCTGTGGCAAGATTAGCAAGGCAACACAATCTGTATTCTGTTGTTTACTGGTATATGGCCATTGTAAAGGTAGGTACCACTAAATCAATTCATATATTTTCAAAAGGGCAGCAGCTATGTTAGTCTGTCTCAGTAAACAAAACAACATTAATAATACAAAAGTTGTGTACTGTTAATAGACTAATGTATTTATTTTACTGTGAACTTTCATGGGTTACAGTTCACTTTATTAGATGCTTCAGGTACACATGGCTGTAGTTAAGAGCAGAGTGAAAATGGATGCAGACAATGACAATCACATTAATGCAGGCCCTCATCAAGTAGCATGTAAGGCGGTTCACACATAGCAAGCATCATAATATTGTTTCTTTGCCATACTCTTTTTTAATTTGAAATCAAGCCTGTTTCTATTAGCTTGGGGAGCGTATGCCTGATTTCTGATCATTTTTGTTATAGCCAATACCAAAATTAATGTATGGCATGTTTAGAATGAAAAATTAAAATGTATGTTTTGAAAAAATAATGTTATCTATTACCTTGATTTTCAGATAAGAAATTTAAGCCAAGGTTAAGGGTCTTACATGAATGTACTTTGCCATGAATGAAGTCTTCCTGCATGTTTCTGTACAGGTATCGTATCTGATGAAGCTGGAAACTGTGTACACAGTTGGGACTGGTGTTTCCCTTGTGGCACTGACAATTGCCCTGGGCATTCTGTCTTCTTCCAGGTGAGGAAAGATTACTTGTCCATTGCTCTACATTTCATCCCATTCCTGTGTAGTTTTTTTATTAATCTACAGAATGATTATTAAATCATATTTATGAACTGAAATGAAGGATAGGCCTCCAAGATTAGTTGTTAAATTGGCAGTATATTCCCTCTTTTTCTCTCTTACAATGGGATCTCCTCAGATATACATTACTCAGAAATCAGAATTGCTAATGACCAATCACATCAAAAAAAAAGTCTCAGAATCAAAAAACAGTTCACTTTGTATGCAAGATATGCAAGTGAAGAAAATAACACATGAAGACCATAATTGTGTAGTGGTTTGACCATTGTAGTATGACCAGAGACAGGATTTAAATCCCTAGTCAAACCTTGGGTAAGACACATTTTCTCAGCTTCAGAGGGAGACAATGGCCAACCTATTTTAAAGAAATCTCACCAACCCCTGTGATAGAGTCACATTAAGTAAAAAATGACTTGAAGACACAGAACAACATCAAGACTGAAGAATGTATTTTATCTCTTAAGGGAGGACCTCTGCAAATCAAAACAACAGCTTGCTAAATATATAATCTAGTATCCCGAAGATATTAATTCTAGTTAGCCATAATGTATTGGTTGTCACTAATACCTTTTCTCCGAGTCCTTGAGCATACACAAAGGCTGAGGAAACTACCAGTGACTACCCTTGCCCATGATCGTCTTCAAACACTGTATTATATGCAGAGCTACAATGAACTGGAGTTTTAGTATTGTTGTCTTTAATGTGTTTTAGCAGATTTTTTTGTATTTTTATGATGTTTTTAGTTGTTATTTTGTCTATTAAGTTGCTTAGGTTGTGTTATTTTGTCTAATGTGTTACTTTGATGTAATTGTCTGTATGGTTTCTTTCCAGCAATTGAATGTTTGCGTTACATGTTGCGTCCTGAGTCCCTTAGGGGAGATAGGGCAGTATACAAATAAAGTGCATTTTTTGTATTAATATTACTTCATATGCTGTGATTTTTGTACGCTATTAATTTTAATTAATGTTTGTTTTCATTGTTGGAAACTGCCTTGAGTCACAAACTGGGGAAAAGTTGGGCTATAACGACTACAATAACTTCCATAATCCACCATTGTAGTGAACCATGCTAACTGAAATATTCTGGAGAACTCTAGCCTAAAAGAACTTTTTCCAAACCTTGTTTCAAAAATTTATGTAAGTGATGCAATTTACCAAGCTACTACTAATGTATAAACCTGCACCATGTTGTTCCCTTTGAGAAACAGAAGACTTCGCTGTACAAGGAATTATATCCACATGCAGCTTTTTGTTTCATTCATTTTGCGGGCCATTGCAAACTTCATTAAAGATCCTGTACTGTTTGAGGACACAGATGATGCTGTCTACTGTGAATTACGCACGGTAAGAAAAGAACATCTGAAAATAGCCTCACTGTCCAGACCATTACAGGGTGAAAGTAAAACGTATTTGAAAATTATTTCTTTCTTGTTCCTTATTAGCCCTGTAAGCCGAATGAGTTAAAGACTATGTTTTGGCCATCATGTCTTGTTGAAATGCTTTTGCACACTCTGTGCTCTCTTGGCTCTTTGAAATTAAAATAGGTTAAACCTGCCTGTTAAAACTTGCCAGGGTGATTTCGCAGGCCTTATTTTGGTGTAGGTGTGGGAACTGTGGAGAAAAGGGAGCAGCTGCATTATTTAGGTCATATATGTTTCATGTGACACACCCTGGTGGTGCAATGGGTTAAACCCTTGTGCTTGCAGGACTGCTGACTGAAAGGTCGGCAGTTCAAATCTGGGATGGCAGGGTGAGCTCCCATCTGTCAGCTCCAGCTTCTCATGCGGGGAAATGAGAGAAGCCACCCCCAGGATGGTAAAACATCTGGGCATCTCCTGAACAGTGGCTTTGCAGATGGCCAATTCTCTCACACCAGAAGCGACTTGCAGTTTCTCAAGTTGCTCCTGACATGAAAAAACGTGACACACATGATGGTGTCTTATTCCACCACCAAAAGTTTAAGCTGCTTTCACAATAATTTTGAGAATAAATTAACATTTTTTGATATGTGCTAATAATCCACAACCGATATGTAACCAGTTTACTGTGTAGCCATCTAGATAAGAGATGTCTGGGACTTCAGCTCTTAAGATCCATCACTAGCCATATTGGTTTGTGTTTCTGGGAAGTGATGTCCAAAGCAGATGAAATACTATACGCTGGGAACCACTAATCTAAGTACCTCTGCATGGTAGCTGTCTGGGTACATTTCCTTGTGCACTGAGTATGTTGCAGTACAATGTATCTAGGGCATGATGTGTATTCATGTGTGCATCTTCAATACTTATGAATTGCATGTGGTTTCCTTAGGCAAGGAATAATCCCTATGAATAAATCTTGCCAAGAAAACACCCTGATAGTTCTACTTTAGGAGTCACCACAAGTCAGAAATGACTTGAAAGCACACAACTGCAATAAATTAATTTCATAGATTTTTCTTAGGTAAGGAATACTCAGTGGAGTTGCCAGTTCCTTCTTCCAAAATATAACCTACACCACCTGATAGTAGCTGTTTCTCCTGTTAACTTCTTAATAGGTTTGACCCTCCTTAGCTTCCAAGATCAGACAAGAACTGGTATTAAAACCAACACGTGACAGCTGCTTGTTTTGAAGATTCAAGAATTACTTCTTGTTTTGTCTTCTTATGAACCTCTTTCCTTATCTCTACACCTGAACTGTTTGGCTGATTTCCAGACATTCCTTATTCACTAAAGCATTTCCCCCACTTTGCCTTTTCACACATGTAATTTCAGGCCCAAATGAGGCAGGAGAGTCTTTTAGATTTTTGAACCTAAAATGCAGGGAATAACATGCAATAGCGGATTTTCTATGATAATCTAAAATACCCGTCTAAATGTACAAATAGTTTTGAACTTGTAAACACTGCTCAAGAATGAATTAGACATATGTCATTTCATTGCAGATATATCAATCTTTTTTAATTTATGAAAGTTGTTATGGCAATGTAAAATATTAACATCTGAAAAGCACAGAGGACATATCTTCCACAGACATTAACAGAAGAAAGAAAATAATGAAGAACAATAGGCAAGAGAGGCAAGAAACAAAATCTTTGATAAGAATGACCACCTTTGTATCTGCAGGATCAGTATCCTCAGTTTAATTTATCTACATTTGGCAAAATATGTCCTCTCTAGGCATTTTCTAGGCCCTCCAGCAGAAATTTGCAATATTCTTGGGCCAGAATTCTTCATTTCAATAAGGGTTACTATTATACAGGTTTCATGCATCACACAAAATCCGCAGATATGACAGTTGTACTATGTAATGAAAATAATGTATATACTGATGAATGTTTAAACTAATGGTGCATGAAACATGCTAAAACTTAGGAATGTAACATAAAAAGTGATGAAGTAAGAGAAATAAATTTGTCTATATGTGTATTGGTATATCACTCTATATATTATCTCTTTGTGTTTCCTCAGGGCAGATGTAAGATGGTCATGGTCTTCATTAACTTTTGTATCATGGCTAACTACAGTTGGCTTCTTGTGGAAGGGCTTTATCTTCATAGCCTGCTGGCCATTTCTTTCTTCTCAGATAGAAAATACTTCTGGTGGTTTGTAGTTCTGGGATGGGGTAAGCATGCTTTTGGTCTCAATAAAAAACACCGGGGGGGGGGGGGGGGCATTGCTTTAGCCTCTGTTCCTTGTCTTCTGCACCATTGTTTATTTCACTTCTTTTTTGCTACCCTTGTCTCTCATGAGTCACTTCGCTTCCAATGATTCTCAGACTGCTTTCAGATGCCTGAAAGAGTGGGGACAAGACAACACCACTTTTTGCCTACAGCCTTCCCATATTTTCCTACCATTTCTTGTTTCTTTTCACACACAAATCCATTATGGAGGGTGTAATAGAACATAAGGAAGGCTGAGCAAAGGAAGATAGATGCTTTTGAACTGTGGTGTTGGAGGATAATTCTAAGAGTGCCTTGGACTGCAAGAAGATCAAACCAGTCCATACTCCAGGAAATAATACCCAGCTACTCACTAGAGGGAAGGATATTAGAGGTAAAGATGAAGTACTTTGGCCACATAATGAGAAGACAGGATACCTTGGAGAAGAGAATGATGCCGGGGAAAATGGAATGAAAAAGGAAGAGGGGCTGACCAAGGGCAAGGTGGATGGATGGTATCCTTGAAGTGACTGGCCTGACCTTGAAGGAGTTGGGAGTGGCAACGGCTGACAGGGAGCTCTGGCATGGGCTGGTCCATATAAGGTCACAAAGAGTAGGAAGCGACTCAGTGACTAGACAACAACAACAACATGTATTTTAATAGTAAAGCTAAGGTGCTCATCATAGTCAGTTGCTTTTCATCATTCCATTTACAAATCACTTTTCCTGTACTTGGAAAAGTAGTAGGATGGCCATGCCCTCTTTTGCACTTTAATGGTGTTAAGTTCCCATGTTTGCTTTCTCACATTTAAAATATGGCAGGACCATTTTACACCATCTTGTTTGCTCTACCTTCTGCTTCAAATTTGTGTTTTTTCCTTTAAATGGGAAGCCATAATTGTACAGTTATTCAATTGTATAAAGTTGCTATTATGGAAATACCTCAATTGGGAAGATGAACACATCCATACAATGTCATTTTCACAATTTTTCTATACTTTTTGTGTTTTGCTCTTTACAACTTTATATATTTACTCTTTATTTACTTTTTAAACTTTTCCTGAACCCTGTGATTTCTCAGGATATTAATATTGGATAGATGACATCATAATTCTGCTATTGTGCTACTTTCCGCATTTAAAATAAACATAATGTAATGAAACATTTGAGAGAATAGAAAATGAACAAACTGTGGTTTTCCTGTGAACTTCTGTGTTCTCCCAACCCAACTCTTGGAAATAATATGAGGTTTTCCTGCTGGAGATGCCAAGGGAAACTCCAAGGAAGGAGGAATAAAGCCAGCCACATAACATACTAATTATGCTCCCAATCTTTCATGAAGCAGAAAAAAGAATTTTGTCTGAAAATAGTTACTAAGCCCTAGGGAGATAAAGAGTCATTAACCTATTAGTTCAAGTGGGAAAATTACCCAGCTGTGGTACAACACATCATTGGAAGGGCCATGCCATTGTGTGATAAGTTCTAGGCAAAAATGAGACCAATGCAGTGCAGTTGTGATATATATCTGCCTCATCACACTAGAGAATAAATCCAGTTTTTGCCTCCTGCAGAATTCTGGGGTTTGTAGTTTAGGAAGGAGCCTTTAACAGCCTCACTAAAACTACAGACCCCAGAGTTCTGCAAGCGGCAGAAACCAGATTTGAAGTGAATTCAGTCACTAGTGTGATGAAGATAGTGTTGTCACATGGTATAGTCCAAAGAGTCTGTCATGCAGAAGCAGACCATTGTTACAGTGGCTCTCTTTTCCCCACTCCTTCCTGTTCCTTTTTTGTTCCCCTCTCTTTTCTCCCCTCTCAATGCTTTCTTATTTTCCTTGCCACTTTCTTTTCCTTCTCTTCTTGTGTTGCCTTGTTTCTTCTCTTCCACCTGGCATTGAAGGAGCTAAAATCTTTCAAACAAGCATGAACCTCACTCTTAGAACTGGGTGGCAGAAACATATAAGGAATCCATCAAAGCACATATTCCAATTTTCAATCGTTTTGTTCCCAAGATTTGTTGGGTAGGATTGCCAGGTGCAAGACAAGTCTGTTTTTTCACATGAGCAGCTTCAGCTGAAATCCCTTTTTCTGTGCAGATACACTTAAGGTACCAATCCCAGCTAATCTTGGAAGCTAAGCCATGTCAGTCTCAGTTACTAATTGTATAGAGGTGTATCAACAAATACTATACAGCAACAAACTTTAGCAAAAGCTCCTATGAGTATTCCTTGCTTCAGAAAATCCTTTGAAATACATTGGGTCACTATAATTTGATAGAAAACTTGAAGGCACACAACCACACACTTTACAAGTATAAGAAAATGTCCTGATTTCACCTGGCAACCCTAGGACTGATTTCTTCCTTTTTTGAAAGTTGTGTATATGTGTATACCCATACACCGGAACACTGCTTTTCTTTGTGGGTGTTCCCATCTTTTCTCCAATCTTGCTGACACAAAATGATTGGCTTTTTCTATTCATCTTTTGAAATATTGAATTAAAATAGCTTTCTCCACTGCAGGTGCTCCCAACTTATTTTTAATTGCATGGGTCGTAGCCAGACTGATATATGAAAATATCGGGTAAGTGATATATCCACTATATCTTTCTATACTTCCTACTTAAAATTATTGCCCCAGTTGTGTATCCACAAATCTTTGACAGTTGTTTTCAAATGGCTGCAATCCTATTTTTGCAATACTCAGAAGTCCTGCAACAACAAGATTAGTTTAAAATGCAAATTTAATACAATTAGTTTTAATTGTATTTTATACAAATTAAAACTAATTTAATACAAATTGTATTAAATTAGTTTTAATTTAATACAAATACAAATTTAATACAAATTTAATACAAATACAATTAGTTTAAAATGCAAATACGTATGAAACAATGTGTTGCCGAAGGCTTTCGTAGCCAGAATCAGTGGGTTGTTGTGAGTCTTCCGGGCTGTGTGGCCATGTTCCAGAAGCATTTCACTCACACCTATGGCAGGCATCCTCAGAGGTTGTGAGGTCTGTTGATGGGAAATGATGTTTATATATCGGTGGAATATCCAGGGTATGAGAAAGAATTATTGTCTTTCTTGTCAGGAAGCAGCCACGCTTTGAAGCTACAAGGCCATTCATTACTAATCAAGGTGGCCAATTGCAACATTCACACCTGCCTCAAGCTGACAAGAATTCTTTCTGTACATAATGGGATTTAAGCATCCATGGATACCTATGTTTGAGTGGATATCTATGTCCTGTTGTATTTCTTACCTGTTTCACTATGATGAATACTGATCAAGGGTTGCTGGGTGTTGTAGTTTTGTTAAGCAATTAGTCATGTTTTAAAGCACCCTACAAAAATTTAGTGTTTGTGGGGGGGGGGGGGGGTTCTGAAGGATGTTATGCCATTTAATCCAGTTCCAAGACTTTTTTTATATCTGTAGTGTGTATAAATATTTATCATATTGAATTGTGAAACAGACATGAATCTTTACCCCTTCTCTAAGACAGAGGTATTGAGACTCTGCCACTTATCAGCTAGTTCTGGATTCTGTCTGGGATCAACTCCATGAGTACATCTGAGTACTCAATTTGTGTTAGTGGTTAAACCATATAGTCGGAGTCACTGTCAGCACTTCATTTGAACATTCTTAAGTACTAGAATTTCAGGATACAAATACAGGAAAGGAGCAAGATTTTTGGTATTATTTCAGACTAGTTATTATAACAATCATAGATATATATATCCATAACATTAATCTTGGGGTCATAGCAATCTTTGGATACTTAGCTTCATTATATTATATTACATGGAAGGCATTTTTGACTCAAAACATCAAACAGGTTGCATATTTCTTATCTGAAATGTTTGGAAGTGTTTTGGCTAGAGCTAAGGTGTGTTTTGGATTTTAGATTTTTGGGGATTTTGTACATGTGTACATAATGAGATATCTTGGAGATGGGACCCAAGTTTAAACACATAATTCATTTATGTTTCATATACACCATATACGTATAGCCTGAAGGCAATTATTTGCAAAATATTTTGCACATGAAACAAAGTTTGCATACATTGAACCATCAGAGAGCAAAGGTTTCATTATCTTAGCCAGCCATGTGAACAATTCTGGATTTTGGAGAATTTTGGATTTTAGAATCTTTGATAAGAGATGCTCAACCTGTATAATATGGCTGTCTTGAAGTTATACTTTCATAAGAACATTTCATAGAAACTATCTCTCTATTCAGTCTTTTGACAGGCCTATTAATTAACAGCTGTAAGAACATGACCTTTCTAAAACATTTAACATAACCTTTTATGTCCTCCATCATCATTATCATAATTCAGTACTAAATAAGCATATGACCAAAATGTTAACAATTGAATATATCTGGCAGTAAAAATGGCAACGTTCCCACCCAAGTGCTAGTGACCATAAGTGTTTTTGTGCCCATTTCCTGTTTCTTTTTTTCCTGGTAACAAGTCAGGAACCAGAGGCCATTCATTTTGGGGCTAGCACTGGTTTATGGACCACCACGGAGTTGCACTAGTGTAGAAGTTACGCGAGGAGGCTTTTCCAGACAGGAAATATATGTCAGGATGTAGCAGTATGGTATTTATTAATGTACTATCTTTCCCTATCACCCCTTTAAAAAAAGATCTGAATGACACAAGAAGAAGCAACCCACAGAGATAACTGCTTGAATTAAATGTTATGCTGTATAGATAATATGCCAAATTTAAAGGCATACCCACTAGGCATACCCACTATGCGTAGAAAATGTATTTCTAACTATTCCTTTATTACCTGAGGTTCACCCCTTAGAGAGCATTTGGAATGGAAAGAAGGGAAACGAAATAGGCCAAAACTGCCATCTGGATAAAACTAGGGAGATACATTTTTATCACCAGGTCCATTGGTTTTATTTTAGGTCCATTTGTTGTTGGTTTGATGGTTGCTTTGATATTCTGTTATAATGTTGTTTTGTTCTGTTTTATGCTGCTGTTTATGTATTTTAGTGTGTTATATTTTAACTATGTTGAGCAGGCTCGTCCCCATGTAAGTCACTCCAAGTCCCTCTGGGGAGACGGAGGCAGGGTAAAAAAATAAAGTTATTATTATCATCATCATCAGCCTCTTGTGGACATCAAATCCCAGAACACAATTCCATGATTAAATGAAATAGCCACAATTTTAATTTGAACACCAAAAGTAGGATATTTAGGAAATACACCCAATAGTTACGTCTAAATGGAAAAGTAAGATTGGATTCTAGAAAACCCCAGCTTTCTGTGGATGAGCTGTCACTGTGCATTCCTGATGGCAACCATTCCTACTTCCACATGAATGACGTGTATAGCACAATACTCAGGAAACACATTACCTTGGCTTCTAACACCCAAATAAACAGAGCTTGAAAACAATGAGTTACAAGCATGCAGTCACCTGGAAGAAATTAACTTGCTTTTGTTCATGGGGGCATAAAGAATTCATATGTCAGAAGTAATGCAAAAAGAAGAATCCGCATTCCTTCTTAGATCTAATGGATTACGCCTTCTAATTCCTTTAAACGTTATTTCTTTAAAAGGTGTTTTTAGAAGCTAAGCAGAATGTTTTGAGCATTTTCACTTCTTGGAGTTCCAGAATTGCAGACACATTAGCAAAAACATGAAAAGAACTTGATAAAGCATGGGAATAAGTTGTTAAACACATTGGCATAACCTAGACTTCAGGGGGGTTAGCAAGGTCATAAAGATGTTAATCTTAGAAAGTAACATAACAGCCTGTAGGCTAGTATTTTTATATGGTGTAAGAAGTAGTGCTTATGTGCTCCCAAGACTTTGGGGCGAATGAGTTTTACAATAACAATGATAATGACATAAAAAGAATATCATAGCATGTTATTAATGTGTTATTCATGGACTAGCAAATAATGAACAACAATTAATGCCCTGTTTTTTCTGCCAAAAATATAAAGCTTGTGGCAATGCCAATGTGTTGGCTTGTTTTAAAGGTGTTCCATTTTTTCTCTTTTTGCATGTTAATGATTTAAAAATGTCTCATGCCATGAGCTTTTTACATTATGATTATTTTAGATTATGAGAGTTTCCCATCCACCAGGGGGAGATTTTTACTTCATCAACCAATGCAAGATTGTCTTGAAAAACAAGGAAGTGGTTTCAGAACCTTAAACCAAAGGTTAAGGAGCAAAGACGGCTGTGTTGCTACAAGTCCTCTCTGAACTTTGCCTTCAGAACAATGTTAGCATATGATATGAAAAGAAATCATGCCAACCACAGACTAATTTTATATTAAGTAATTTCAGAGAGTGTTGTCATGGCCGGAATCACTGGATTGCTGTGAGTTTTCCAGGCTATATAGCCATGTTACAGAAGCATTTTCTCCTGATGTTTCACAACCAGTCAGGCTTTGAAGCTGCAAGGCCATCTAATGATAATCGAGGTGGCCAATTGCAACATTCACACATGCCTCAAGCAGACAAGAGTTTTTTCTCCCACCCTGGACATTCCACTGATATATAAACCCCACTTGCCTAGTTTCCAACAGACCTCACACCTCTGAGGATGCCTGTCATAGATGTGGGCAAAACATCAGGAGAGAATGCTTCCGGAACATGGTCACAGAGCCTGGAAAACTCACAGCAACCCAATTTCGGAGAGTTGGTATATATTTTATGTTCATAACAGTTAAAAAAAGCTGAAGACAACCAACTCTTATCTTATTCTTTCCATCTTATCTGTCTCACACAGTACTATGTAATTGTTTATTTTTGTATTTGCTTTGTTTTAAACTTCGACCAAAGTTTGTGTTTGTTAGCCGCCTTGAGTCCTTGTGGAGAGAAAGACTGGGTATAAATATAGTAAATAAATCTTAAACTAACGTTTTGTTCTAAACCACTATCTGATGTTAGTAATGGACTCTGGATGAGGGAGAACAAATTGAAGTTAACCAAGAGATGCTCTGGTTTAGAAAAAGTCTGATCAGTGAGTAAAGATTAACAGAATTGTTGCACTGAAAACTGAAGTGGATTCTTTAACGGCTGCATGGAAGAAGGAATTTGATGCTGCTTCTCAGGCTAGAGATAACAAGCAACACCTGCTGAAATTCCCTCTTCCATACCAACATTAAAGATATAGGAACCTTTGTGTGTTTTGTAACTGATGTTGTAATCTCCACAATGGCGATGAACCCATGTATATGAGTCAGCTTTCAGTTACGCAGAAAAACAGAAGTATGATGTTTATTACTCCTTGCCTCTACACTGTATTGGACAATAGGATTTCTTGAGTTCATTTGACTCATGCCTAACCAGGTGCAACAAAAGCGTCGTCTTCTTCTGTTTCTCCTGTTTGTTATATGCAAGATTTCTAACAGTTAAACACATACACCTGGGCAATCTCCATATAATTTGCACAAATGCGATGGATGCCAACCCATATCTGATGGGCACGTACGCTCTGTGTTTTTTAATTATAGGTCTTTAATATTTTGCCAACATGGTGTTCATTTGGAGGGACAATGAATGTAGTTACTTTCCATGAGCATATAATCACAGCTTATTTTTCTCATTTGAACAGATGCTGGGATACTCATCTTACATACGTGCGGTGGCTCATTCAAGGTCCTGTGGTGGTCTCTATTGTTGTAAGTTTGTTCAGTAGCAATACATTTCTAAGGCTGAAGAATAATCTATTACTTCAAAATAAATGAATTTGTGATATGTGTGTGTGTGATTTATTTTGCAGATCAATTTTATTCTATTTGTTAATATTGTAAGAATTTTGATGAGCAAACTTCGATGGCCAGATGGAAGAGGCAAGGATTCTAGTCAATACAAGTAAGTTAGTGTCTTCATTCCACTTCGGAGCTAACTACGACAGCAGCAATGAAAGATACCATTTCAGTAAAGTTTTACCTGCACATGCATCAATGTGTCTTGAGTCAACTTGTCTGACAAGATGACTCACTGAGTTAAGTGACTGACTCCAAATTTACCTGTATTTCTGTTTATGGTACCTGATCTTTAGGTGGTAGCGGAGGTACTCCAAGTACTGGAGGAAAAGTATTATGTATTTTTAATTTGGGCTGTATATACATCATTTTAGCACAACATACACAATGTGGTGTCTTGTTTTTTTTTTTAACTAGAATTCCCACAATCCTTAATTATTACCAGTCAGGAAGTGGTTTATGGTAAACATCATCCACAACATACAGAGGGTACCAGGTTATCTACAGTGGAATAAGAGGAAAGAAGAAGAAGGCAAAAAAATACGTAGTAAAATGAACTGAAAGACATTTTGAAAGGTGTTACTTTGCATCGGCTGATTTCAAAACTTGTGAAAGTACAGTCCTTGGTTTGGGCTCTTTTCACACTATACAATGATAGTGCTATGCTTCTACTTTAGTTACACACTCTGAATTCTGGGATTAGCAGTTAAGGGAAGAGCTTTCTGAAATGTCAGTCAGAGAGGCCCCTATTCTTCATGGTGCTGCCTAAGAATGTGAGGGAAGAGGAGTTCTGGCCTTTTCCAGATACGTACATGTATGCCTCCTGCACAAACAACTCTAATCAGTTCTGCCATATGTAAGGGATCATGGGAGTTGCAGTTTAAAAAATCTGAATGGGGGAAAAGGTGCCTCATCCCAACATATATTCTAACTAGGTCTGAGGCTAATATTAAATATGCTCCCTCTCCTCTTTAGTACACTACCAAGTTGTTTCTGTCTTTGCTTCTAGGAGACTTGCTAAATCCACACTTGTCCTCATCCCTCTCTTTGGAGTCCATTACATCATCTTTGCCTTTTTCCCTTTTGATACTGCAAATGGCACCATGGAGATCCAGGCTCTGTTTGAAAAAGCCATAGGATCTTTTCAGGTAACCCATTTATTAAAAAGGCTGCAGCATGCGCAGGTTGCTTTGTTGGATCCAACAGCTAATTTATTACATAGACTACCAAAAACTGGTGGGAACCTCAGCTTGATGTGACCAAAGGTGTACTTTTGCATTTGAAAAAATGGTAGTTGAATGAAATAAAATATGAAACAATCAGTAGAGCTATTTAAATGGCAAATTGCCACCCTTGCGTGCTTCCTCAAAATACCAAGCCTGTGCTTCTGGGTTTTTTTAAAAAAAGGTTTTGAATAGTAAAACATCTAATGAGGCACTTCTTGCCAGAAAATGGATGTCTTGGACCGAGAGGGGGAGGCATATAAAGATAGCCTTGTATCAGGAGGAGATTCCTGTAGAGCCCCAGGGTTGTACTCTGATCATCTCTGGTTTTCTGCTTCTTTTTCTAGGGTAGTTTCTGCCCTTATCTCTAACATGAAACACACAGGGTTGCAACTCCTTAATCTTTATTGAGCCCAGTTGTTTAGAACAAGCATAAGGAACCCAACCAGATGTATTCTTAAATCACTAGATTATGGTCATATACAATGTATGAGGAATAAAAATACTACTTGGATCCCAGGAAGAAACCATTGTTATCACTTTTTAAATTATTTGCCCAGATTGGGCATCATCTATATAAATAAAAATGTAATGTTCGTTTGTGGGATTAACAAAACTCAAAAACCACTGGACGATTTGACACCAAATTTGGACACAAGGCACCTGACAACCCAATGTATGTCCTTCACTCAAAAAATTAAGGTTGTCATTTGGGAGTTGTAGTTGCTGGGATTTATAGTTCACCTATAATCAGAGCATTCTGAACCCCACCAACGATGGAATTGAACCAAACTTGGCACACAGTTCTCCCATGACCAACAGAAAATACTGGAAGGGTTTGATGTTGGAGTTGTAGTTCACCTACATCCAGAGATCACTGTGGACTCAAACAATGATGGATCTGGACCAAACTCTACATGAATACTCAATATGCCCAGATGTGAACACTGGCGGAGTTTGGGGAAAATGGAATCTTGACATTTGGGAGTTGTAGTTGCTGGGATTTATAGTTCACCTACAATCACAGAGCATTCTGAACCACACCAACGATAGAATTGGGCCAAACCTCCCACACATTTTTATGTTACTCTGACAGTGATTCTGTTGCAAGAAGAATCTGTGGGCCCTTGCAAACAGGCCCTATATCCCAGAATCTGATCCCAGGTTTTCTGCTTTAAACTGGATTATTATATGAGTCCACACTGCCAGATAATCTGGGACAAACAGAAAACCTGGTATCAGATCCTGGGATACAGGGCCTGTCTGGAAGGGCCCTGAGTTGGAAAACACTTCACTTTTAAAGACAGCTGGTTTGTTCAGCATGATACAATCCTCTATTTGTCTCTTCAGAAGCAAGTCCATTGAGCTCAATGGGATTTACTCTCCCACCTCCAAATGCATATGATATTGCAGCTTTAGTCTTTGGAGTCAAGACTTATCCATGATCTTGTTTCCGTAGCTGTCAGCACACTGCATGCCACAAAAGTTTTTGTATTTCTATTTCTTGACATTTCTTGTTCTAGAATGCCAGCCTGCTATTTGCAATTGGATACTGCAGGACTGACATGAGCCTCCTTTGTTTCAGGGCTTTGCTGTGGCTGTGCTTTACTGTTTCCTTAATGGTGAGGTGAGTTTCCTACATGCTGACTTTGCTTAAAACATAAAACCAGAGCTCAGAAAATTTATTTTTGTAGGCTGTATTCCCCAGAATCTCTCAGCCAGAGTAGCCAGCATGAAGGGATTTTGCGGACTGCAATCCAGTCTGCAATAATAACTTTTCTCTGCTCTGTATAAGATTAATCTTCCCATTTTACCATTTCCTGTGATAGGATCAGTTCTCATCTACTCATGCTAGATTTTCTCCTCTTTACAAATTTCCCTCATAATTAGAGAACACATATAGTAAAGCTTTGAAGATAAAGTGGTGTTTTAAATATCAATAGCTGAATTACCTTGTGTCAGGTAAAAGATACAAAGTAAAAGCAGTAAAAAGATGACAACATTTGGGGAACTGTTTTCAGAGAGTAGGCCAAATTCAAATGTCCAGATTCTTCCATTCACATTTTTAGGCTCTTCCAAGGCCACACACCTCTCACCTGCCCATTTCTAGATTATTGATTTTGTTTTCTACCTTCTGCACTGTTCCTCTACTTGGGTCACCTCCAGACTGATCCAAACCAGAAAGTCTCAGATTTTGTTCCTGTTCTGTCCTGGTATAATCAGAGAGCTTTTGTACCATCTCTCCTAGTTGGTTTCTTTTAATCCTGCAAAAAACATAGAATCATAGAATTGCAGAGCTGGAAGAGACCACGTGGACCGTCAGTTCCAACAATCTGCCATGCAGGAAAAGCACAATCAAAGTACAGATGGAAAGAACAAGCACGAACAAAATCTGGGACTGTTCTATCAGTCTGAATACACACGCAAAGAGTCAGGTAAAATGAAAGGAAATGAATAATCAGAACCGCTTACATTAGACCACAGCACTGGAACAAGTGGCAATATCACATCGTACAGATCAGTTGCTCATACATAGATTGGGAAGGGATTATAAAGTTTTTTTATCATGCCAGAAGCGATTTGAGAATATACTGCAAGTCGCTTCTGGTGTGAGAGAATTGGCCATCTGCAAGGACATTGGCCAGGGGATGCCCAGATGTATTGCCATCCTGTGGTTTGCTTCTCCCATGTTTCTGCATGGGAAGCTGGGTTGACAGATGGGAGCTCACCCCGTCTCGTGGATTCGAACCGCCAACCTTTAGGTCTTCAGGTCAGCAGTTCAGCCGGCACTAGGGCTTAACCCATTGCGCCACCACGGCTCTCGATTATAAAGTAAATTGTGGCTCTATCTTTTATCATATAAAGCCAAACGCTGAGCCACAGGGATTTCCAATGGAGTAATCCCAGTGAACAACCTAGTGTCCTTTGGCACCTGTAAAACTAACAGGTCACAGTTCATACAATAACACTGTGCAACAAAATTTGAAACATTTTCTCTTTCTGGTTTGAAAGTGTTATTTCTCTGTAATTGTACAGTACTTACTTTGAAAGTAGTTGTTATACTCCAGAAACTTAGTTTTTGTGGCTGTCACAAACTGTATTTAATTGACTGAAACTCTGTATTCATTGAAAGGCTATAGTAAAATGTGCTGCAGGATATTCCACAGTTTAATAATCTTTTCCATGTTTATATGATGGACCAAATTGGAAATGACATTTGTAACCCAGGAACAGAAATCATGTTACATAGTGTAAGAGATCTGGTCATCTTAAAGAGAGCCCTACCATAATTCTTTGTTGCTGAGTTGAGAGACTGCTGCTTCTGAGAGTAATCAGAATTTCTCTTTGAAAAGCTGTGAGCCTTATGGACATTCTGACATAAACCTTATGGACATTTTGGTTTAGGTCCAGCAGGAGATTAACAGAAAGTGGCAGCAGTGGCACTTAAAGAAACGTGTCATTTCACAGAAGCACCACAGCTGTTCGTTTCATAATGAAGTCAGTGGATTCACTCAGGTGCTGCAACTGCTGAAGCCCAGCCCTCAAGAGGAAAGGAGGCTCTCTGTCCCCAATAGTAACTTGCAGTAAGTCTCCAGCAAGCACAGAGAAGACTAAAGTCATTAGCATTCTTCAAGGTTCCAGATCCGCTCCCCCTCCCCAATACCAAAACCCATGGCTGTTTAAGTCCCATTGTATACAATGGTGTAATAAAGGAGTGAATAAATGAAAAGAGTGCTGGAGAGAACCTGAGAATCTGAAAGGACAGGAGGCTACAGCAAAGTATGTCTACATATCACAGACAATGTTAGACATGTAGTAAAATTAAGATTTGCTTTTTGGAACATTTTTTCTGAATATTTTTGAACCTTGGCTGCTTGGATCTTGGATGCAGAACCCATGGATGTGGAGGGTCAACTGTAACTGCTCACTCAGAAGTTACTGGAAAGCCCAGCCTTACTTCTGTGGACGTGGTGCTTGTGCACCTGGAAGTTACATGCAATTCTTAAATTAATTCTGCTTAGAGTCTAGCTTGGGAGACATCTTGAATTTTGTTAACAGCAAAGGCTTTTAGCAAGGAGCATGACGATTTCCTAAATGATGGAAAAGTATCTTCTTCCTATTGTCTTGTTTTTTTTTCTTGTTCTTTGTGAGTCCACCACTTTAAAATTCAATTTCCTTCCTTGCAGATAGTCTTAAGTGCTGGATTAAAAGGGTTTTAAATGGTTTGGGGCTGTTGAATATCATGCTGAATATCAGTGTTTTGGGGCCAGACATGACTCTCGAGCAGCAAATGATCCTTGGGGAGCTGTTGTGTTGTCTGCAGACATTATGAGCTTCCTGTTGAACAGTGACAACAAGAACAACAAATATCTCTCTAGAACAACAGCACTGTACCTGTAATCAACTACAAGGGCCAACTACACACTGTGATCAGCACTAGAACCTTGGGATCTTAGAAAATCAGCTAGCAGTGTTTCCAGGCAAATTTTCAACCAGTTTACCTTATTGAAAAGATTGTGATTATTTTGGACATTGCAACTGGTGTTAATTGCTGTATGATAGGAAGGCTAAATTACTGTAACATAGTCTGGGAAGGCCTGCCTTGATGCTTATTCAGTCTTGCCCAAGAAGAGAGTTGGGTTTTCTGAAGAATGCAGTATTTGTTTTTCATCTTCCCCGCCGATTTCCTACTGCTTTGTGGTCTGTATTCAAGATGATGCTCTTGACATAAAAAACCTTGGATGGGTAAAATGTGGCTTTCCAAATTTTGTTGGACTACATCTCCCATAATCTCAGACTGATGCTGCCTGGTCTGACATAAGTCAGAATCCAACTCATCATTTTTTCTTTACATTGTCCTCCCTATGTCTCTTGTTCAGCTCAGACAATACAGTCTCTGGGCCAAATTAGAAGAATAAGTTGAGGGAAAGTGTTTGTGAGAGTTATCCAATTACTATAAAATGTTCTTCCTTGGTAGTCTCACCAAAATGCGAGCTATTTTGGGTATGTTGCAAAACCTATTTCAAGCTGATGCATAGTATTAATGTATGTTTTGCTTTATGCTTATTGCAGTACGTCTGTATGTTATTAAGCAAATAAGTAAATAAACATGGCTAAGCCCATTGCTTCAGCTGAGGCAGTTCGGACATTATCTTGTGTACAAACACATAGTAGGGAGTTGCATGTAGAGTAAGCTAATTTCCCTCCTAAAAGATACCTTCCAAGTATCAGATAAGAAGAAATTTACACAACTTTGTCCGTGCTGGTTTTGCTTATGACGTCAGTGAAATTAACAATTGCTAATATTTGTCTCCCACCCAGTTCCTTGCAAATAAGATTCAAACCAGTAATTTTCCAAGAGAGAGGTTGAGAAAGGCCGAATTTTACTAAGATGTTTTAAACGGACACAATAATGATTGGGGTATCGATTGAAGTCAATATGTCTAATGTTTGGTCAAAACCAGTTCATACATGTATCCCAGAGCAAAATATACCAAAATCCAAAGAGTATGTTTTGATAGTATCTGAAAAAGTTGATGGATCAGATCCAAAATGTTGTTTCTTGATATAACACAGCAAGTTTGGTGCCCCTATGAACACACATGTAGATTTCTGCAGTGCAAGGGAGAGATAGGTAGACAATTTATAGAGTGGATGTGCCCTTCTGACATAATATCCCACCTTGTTTTGGTAGCTGGCTGTGCAAAATGTCTCAAGCAAAAACTCCAGTCTGGCTCGTCTCTGCATTGTGTTTTTGTGACATATGCCACAATCTCAAGGGAAGGAAGACCAAGGAGGGCCATTTGACATTTTCTTTGTTTCTCTAGAGGAGCTGCTGAGCTGTGTTTGAGGCTTCTGGGCCTTGTCTTTACCCACAGAAGCACCAGAACGGTGAGATGGGTGTAGTTCTGTATATTAGCTGGCAAGCAAGTATACACTGAAGGGTTTTTTAATGGATCTGTAGATTATACAGACAAACACACACACATATATGCATGCATGCTAGTTTGAGCTTCTTTCTTATTGCTTTAAAAAGAAGAAAGGTGTCTCATGGCATCTAAAATTAACAGATTCATTTAAGCATCTAGCAGTTATTCTAACTTTCTTGGATTATGATCCATTCCCTTGCTATGTGTCACAGCAGATCCTAGGAACTTAGAACTCATGACAGAAAGATAATTGTCTTTCTCTTAAGTGTTAGTTCATGTTCCTGACCTTGCGATTCAAGTTATGCTACCAATCTGGATGGCATGAGGATTGTATTCACACTAATTGGATCTTGACCGGATGCTTTTGTATTTGTTTGCATTCTCCTGGATGACACACTCCAGCCTCTTGAATCGCTTGGCCCTTTGACCTTAACTGTAAATAAATAAATGAAACAGAGCATGTCCTTAGTTATCTCTTCTGCCCATCGTGCCCCTATGCATATACGAACACACATGTAGGTGATTGTTTCCTGTATGAGCCAGAGGGCTTTCCCCAGGCTCACCATATCTTAGGCCACACTGAATTTCTTTTGGTTATCACAAAGTCTTGGTGGATTTGCAATCATCGGGGCAGGTAACAATTGAAATAGGATGTCAGTTGCATTGCATTGAATTACTAAATTACAGGCAGTAACTCAGTACATCTTTGTGGGAATTACTAACTGTAATTCAATGCATCTTTGTTGGTTCAGTTATGTGTACTCAAATTCAAAGTTTAGAAAAAGAGATACTTATCTCCAAATAAGAGCTCAGTAAACAAATCCTGAGGTGAAGGTTGGCAGGCAGATGGGGGTAGTTGCCTCCCCAGGTGCCAGGAATGTTTTTCTTCTGGAAAATAAAATGCTCCATATGGAGAAGAGACAGAAAGGTGCCAAAAGAGCGCAAGCTAAGATTGCCATTGACGGAACATCATGATTCTCCACGTTTGCAGAACTACAGCAACTCGTCTAACATCAGACCGTGTACAAGTGGCCCAGATTATCAGCCAAGTTTCCGCCAGCCTCCCTTTCTCCCTTTGTATTTTGTTAATGATGTGTAAATAAATATGCACACATTGGTTGTAGGCCAGTCACTCACAAGACGATTCTGTGAAGCCTGCGGTGCTGAACAAATGGTCTATTTGTGAGGAAGGGGGTGGTGGGTGGATAGCTCTGCATCTCCTCTGTACGGCATTTGAAACTTGTCTGAGACAATTATTCTGGAGAACTGGCTTTTCCCGACAGCATGCTACACAAAGCCCAAGCCAAATGTTAGGCTGCTGAAAACAGTTTTATACATCCCTGTAAGATATGACAGATTATCCAGCTCATTTTGGGTATGGAGCAAAACAGACACGGGTGCTTGCAGTATACAATATGCTTTACTTTCTTGGGCTGAATTCCTTTGCAGAATTAGCTTGCTTAATTCTGATAAGATTTCTGCTCAGCCCCATACTTTTAAAAAACCCAAAGGAATTGGTATGTTTCAAATGTAAAAAAGAATAAAATGGGGAATTGCCAACGAGAGTGTCAACTTAGTTTAATAACTGAAATGATAAATATACATGCTAGGAGCACTGTGTCAGGGGTTAGAATTATGGGAATTTCAGATTTGCTGCAATATGTATGTGTGATCAGTTGCTTCTTCAGTGTAGTGTATAAACTCTATGGAAATAATTAAAATGGGGGGGGGGGAGAATAACAATATAATGTTGCATAGCAATTAGTACAATAAAAATGACAAGCAAACATATTTAATGAGCAGCAGCTCATTAAATATTTAGGTGAAAAGCTCAGATTGTTTTAGCTTCTTTTAAAACAAGAGATTATTTCAATTTATTGCAGGTTTTTGCTATGCAGTCTTTTCAGAAGGCATCTTTCCAGAGATCAGCATTTCAGTCCAACCTAAACTGATACAGAATACTGCTACCTTGAGCTAAGCGGACTGAATATGGGTGCTTCCAGACAGATTGAAAAGTTTCAAATTTTGTTCCTATTCTTTTTTATGTTTATTGTTGTTTATTTGTTCAGTTGCTTCCAACTCTTTGTGTCCTCATGAACTAGTCCACGCCAGAGCTCCTTATTGGGCGTCGCCACCCCCATCTCCTTCAAAGTCAAGCCAGTCACTTCAAGGATACCATCCATTCATCTTGCCCTTGGTCGGCCCTTCTTCCTTTTCCTTTCCATTTTCCCCAGCACCACTGTCTTCTCCAAGCTTTCCTGTTTTCTCATTATGTGGCCAAAGCACTTCATCTTTGCCTCTGATATTCTTCCCTCCAGTGAGCAGTTGGGTATTATTTCCTGGAGTATGGACTGGTTGGATGTTCTTGTGGTCCAAGGCACTTAGAATTTTCCTTTAACACCACGGTTCAAAAGCTGTATCGCATGTTATAATGGGCTAAAATAAACCAATCTGTGAAACGGGTATAAAAGGAATATCTGATCGTATTGGCAGCTGAAAGAAAATATATGCAAGTCTCCAGAATAAAATCTGGAAGGACAGGACCAAAATTGGGACCTTTCTGATTTTTAAATTAGTTTGGATGTGTGTTAAGAATACGAGAGTTGTCTGTGTAGTTGCAGACTGTCTTGTCTCCATCAGTAGCTGACCAAATACTCCTGGGAACTCCCTGTGGCTATTCATTCCTGGCATGGGATGGGGACATTCATCCCCACCATATTCTTGGCATATAGCTAATTGGCATGCGTATTTCTGGATCAATGCCAGTCTTTCCATTAAAACAGGGTTTGCTTTGCTCGGCACTATGTACACTGGAGGCTCACACTGCTCTTGGAATATGCAAGGCTCCAGTTGTGTCATGTATTGGATGTCATAGAATATGGTAGGATCTCCACAACAATGTATTTAAATACTCAATTACCTGGTCATCTTAGTTTTGGAGGCATGATGAGAAAAACCTTAGTAACATTTGTTAAATGCTCAGTAATTGAAAGAGAAACTTTGTATGAAGCATTCAGTCATCATGCAGAAGTATCTGAGCTCTGCAGACAACTTCTAGTTATTCTGTCTTTTCATGGACATATTTTGTTCTTTTGCTTCACCAAATGTGTTCTAACAAATCCCTGCTCCAAATATTCAAAGTGTGTTACTTACTCACATTTGGCATACAGTAGGAAACTCAGTACTGACATACAATAGGAAACTCAATCAGGCATTTTCAGCTTTGCACCAATTATTTTGTAGTAGAGTCATCTGGTTTTGCTAAAATCCATTCCCCAGCTCTTTTTTTTTTTTGTTTCAATTTGGACCAAAACAAATGTGGTACTTCCATGTTCCTATTTAATTACTAAGTGTCTCTCCTTATGTTTAAACAAAAAGGTTCCTGATGACTGGGTTGATCAATTCAAAAAGTAGTTTATTGAACATTTGACATTCAAGTCTTCAATTTTATCTCACTTTCATTTACTTTTGTAGAAAATAGTTACAGTTTAGAAAACGCTACATAATAAAACTCACATAATAAAAACAACATTTATTGGAGGCAAAGGCCATATGCAGTTCTGGGCCTGTGCTCTCATCTGTCAAGAATTTTTTGACAAAATGGCTTTTAATGGAAACTGAATCATACACTCACAAAGGAGTCTGCTACAGAATGCCATTTAGGGCTGTTTCAACTTGACAGCTCAAAATGCATCTCTAATGCATTTGAACCTCTGTGGGATAAATTTGAAACCCCTCTGTTCAACGGAAATAGAGTGATAGCTAGCCCACATCTAATGTATGCATATGGGAATTTTTACCACAGTGTCCTCCTTTTGGACGTGCCTGAATGACAAGTATTCATTTAGCTCATGGGAGAGGGGTGTTCAGCCTTTTGAACTGATGCTAAAACTCTAGCCAAACCAAGATTAGTTCATGCTAGGAAAATGGGGAGAAACCTTACATATGTTTGAAGGAAGTCATCAGGATCTCATGAAACTAACGAGAAAGAGTTGTATCTGTGTATGTAGGTATGTATATGTATGAATATAAGTAAACACACACTTATGCATACTGTAAGTCACTTAAGAACTGGGGGTGATGGGACTTAATCACTACTAGAGACCTCTTCCAGTCACTTCTGATTTAATAAAAGCTATTCATAAATTAAAACAAGTATGCGGGGGCAAAAAGGCCTTTAAATGACCAAATGCTGCAGTGGTTCTCAACCTGGGGTCCCCAGATGTTTTTGGCCTACAACTCCCAGAAATCCCAGCCAGTTTACCAGCTGTTAGGGTTTCTGGGAGTTGAAGACCAAAAAAACTGGGGACCCCAGGTTGAGAATCACTGTGCTAGAGGCTAGCATGATAAACCATTTTTGCTTAGAATTGTTTTGTTTGTGTTTGGGTTGAGGGGATCCAGATGATATATTACAGACTGGGGTGTGCCATAGGCAATCCTTGGGTTATATTTTGCCCATCCCTATTCTAGAATATCCACAAGTGGCTCTGTGTGGGAAATCGTGGTAATTTAGGGCACTGGTTCTCAACTTTGGTCTGGGTATTTTGGGCTTCAGCTCTTAGAAGGCCAAGTCAGTCATCAGTTCTGGGGGCTGAAATCTAAAACACTTGGGGATCAAAGTCTGCGAATTACTGCTTTAGAGTGTTGTTAGTATTCATTCATAAGTTACATCTAGGTTCTGCCCTTCATCTAATGAACTGATTTCTTTGAGTGAACCCTTAAATGAGTCCAAAACAGCCAATGCTGCCTCTCTTTCATCTTGCAAAGATTGTTGCTTTACCAAGAAATTGATTATATTTGATACAGAATATACAGTACAAGTTGAATATCCCTTATTTAAAATGCTGTGGACCAGAAGTGTTTTGGATTTCGGGAGTTTTTTTGGATTTTGGAATGCTTGTATTTGCATCTATGTACATAAACATCTTGGAGATGAGACTCAAATCTAAAACACAAAATCACTGATATTTTGTATACACCTTATGCACATAGCCTGAAGGCAATTTTGTACAACATTTTAAACAATTTTGGGCACGAAACAAAAATTTTTGTATATTGAATCATCAGAAAGCAAAGGTGTCACTATCTCAGCCACCCTTGTAGACAATTTTGGATGAATTAGGAATTCTGGATCTGAGAAGCTCACCCAGTATTTCCTACATGTGCCTCTGAATGAATTAAAACAAATCCTGCAGGAAATGCATAAACTAGCTCAGTCCTGACCAGAATCCTATTGAGGAGTTACAAATGCACTAAGTACAGTAGTTATGCTGCTACACAGTGACTATCACTCAGTAGCAGAGGTCAATTGGGACACAGATTTATTGGCAGCCACATCCCTTCCAGTGAGCGAGCTCTTTTGGGGCAGGCAGAAGTGGGATGCCACTTGCAGTTCCTCCATACCCCTGACTTCACTTCTGTTGGGATGTGGGTCATCAGGCAATTGTTTCTCAGTTGACATGAGAACAGGCACTTGTTGATTGCGGCAGCTGCTGCCCAGTAAATGAGGATTGGTGGACTTTTACAGCCCCTATATATACCCTAAACTAGAGGCTACTATTCAGGGATTGTGGACAGAAAACAGTAACAAGCAGGTTACACATTCATAACTGTCCAACAGTACTCTAGTTCTAGTGTTAATTTCTTTTTTAAAAAGCAGCAACAACAATGAATATTTCTAGCTTTAAGGAATGCCTTCTGAGACAGAAAACAGGGAATTAACTTCCTGTGTTTTTGATAAGACAGAAATATATATTTTAGCACATTAATCTACAATCTACATCCTGTCCTCTCAGGACTGCACAAACAAAGCAATGCCACTTTGAAGTCTCAAGTTCCTTCCACCACCATTATTATCCAAAAGGGAAGCTCCCTTTTGAAAAATTCAGTCTGTGTAGATAGTTTGCATCTCAGCTGTTAAGGGATTTAGGGTGCACCCACAATGATGAATTAACGCAGCTTGGCACAGATTTCACTGCCTTGGCTCAATGCAAAGGAATCAGGGAGTTGCAGTTTGACAGGGTCTTTAGCTTCTCTGCCAAAGACTGTTGGTGCCTTATCAAACTTCAGCTCCTATAGAGTAATGGCAGTTAAAGTGGGTGTCGAACTGCATTAATTCTACAATGCAAACACACCTTTTGTTGCTTTCTTGGTCCTCATTTCAGTTGTTTGGACATACCATCTTGTCACAGAATCAGATGATCAAGAATCAATTTTTTGAAACCATCATTGTCATCACCATAATCTCTTCCTGGTAAATGTTTGCTTATAACAGAACTGGTTGGTTTATTATTTATGTTTTGTTAATCTGACACAATACGAAGCCACATAGCAGAGAGGTGAAAATATGGAGGGCAGTGGTTATCAACCTGTGGATCCCCAGGTGCTTTGGCACACAACTCCCAGAAATCCCAGGCAGTTTACCAACTGTTAGAATTTCTGGGAGTTGAAGGCCAAAACATCTGGGGACCCACAGGTTGAGAACCACTGGTGTAGGAGATTAATGAAATCAGGATTTCTGCATGGAGCATTTTGATTTTAAGAGCTGCTTCCCAAAACCAAGGAGGTTTGAATGTCATGAAAACAAAGGTGGAAGTACAAAGACGTTCCCTTTCACATTTCATATACAGAATCAGATAGTGATTACATAGGTAAGTAGTGTTGGTATTATTTCAGAATGCAAACACTCAGTTTCTTGTTAAGAGTAAAGCCACTGTCCCAATATGTTTTCGCTGCAGTTAAAAATCAAGTGGCTTTATCATGGTCCAAGCCAGCTCAATCCATGTGCATTTTCAATGGAAGTCATGCTTTTTGCTTCACTCACCACCACTATCACAGTGTACTTTTACTAGAAAAACAGAAAAGCTTTCAAGTGGAAGAAAGATCTGGGCAGAGATTGGAAAGAGCTAGAAATAAATATCAAGGGAAAAAAGATCTAAGTTGGGATAGAAAACCTTGGCCCTCCAAATATTTTCATGGACAACCCCCAACATCTTTTATCATTGGCTACACTAATTAAATTCTATGGGATATAGAGGGCCAAAGGTTTGTGTTAAAATTGTTAAAAGTAGTAGATGATGACGAGGGGTTCAGGAAGAGATATGTATGACTTCCTTGTTACATGGAACTAAAGTCACCATATAAAATGTGAAAATTACCATATGTAGCCTTTCAGATGTTGTTGAATGGCAATTCTGAACAGTCCTAGCCATCACAACTAATGGAGGGAGAGATGATTTCCACCTCGATAGAAAATAGATTTATAGGCACAGTTCAAAAGAAATATTCTCCATAGCACACAGTCTGATAAAAATGCTTGCATTTTATATACATATCACATAGATTTTTATGAAGAAAGAATAAGGATCAAAGTCCTACCATGGGCTTTGATCCATAACCTGAAATTATTTATTTGGAATGTGATCCTTAAATTAAACTGAAATTATTTATTTTGGAATGTAAGCTCGAATTGGCATTGTCCAACATTCTGTGGAGTGTAAATGTTTGTTTTTACTGTTGCAGTACAAAAATAAAGTAATGGATCTAAACTCAATTTCTAGGCCCTATTAGAATAGATTCACTGAATCAATGTTAACTTGATAGATCAAAATTTAGGTTGTAGAGATTTAAGAGAGAGAGAGAGAAGCAAATTTACAATGTGTGTCTCCTATCCCACTTGAATACTGAATTTGGCCAGCTCAGTAGTTCAGGCAAAACTAGTTATGACTAAACCCACTGGAAAGTACTGGAATTTGTTAAATTTCTTAAATGTGTTAACTGGATCCCTTGATTTCCATGAGACTTGGCTGCATTGGGGTCTCTAAAAACATATGAACCATTCACATCAAAGAATTATTTTTTTAAAAAAATTATAGGAGGCTGTAACATCCAACTTTCAATGGTTGTCCTCTACTGGTCCTATGGGCATTGACTAGTCCTAAGGATATCCTCTGAACGTAGCTTTTGCAAATCATTTTCCTCTTATTATATATTCAGAAAACATGGTGTGTGCTTTTCTCAAATGCTGATAGACTACAATATGCTCCCAGTTTATTTAGCAGAACTGTTGGTCATCATTGTTAATTTTTCTCAATCTGCTCCATGGAAAGGTTAGGTGATTAAGATGAAGTCCGCTGATTCCATTAAGGAAGAAAAGGAAGGCAGCAATAAACTCACACCAGAAGGTCAGTGTAAAGCCTGTGAAGGAGATGTAGTCCCTCAGAAGGATTAAGAAGCTCAGCACCCCAGCTGATGAGAGCAGAAAAGAGGCAAGAATGAGGACCGATCCCATTGACCATTTTCTTCTTGAGTTGATGTCTTCACACACTTGTGAGACCATGAGAAGTTCCAAGCCAAAGATGGCCACCACGACAGCAAAAGACACCATACTTCTTGCAAGAGTCATTCCTATGTTCAACCCTCTGACGTTGGCCAAAGTCAGGTTGGTGTCACATTTGAGGGCACTGTTGTTGCTGATGGTACAGAAGTGCCACAATCCAAAGAGCTTTCCTTTGGCAAACAGCCAGTGGCCATCACACACTGCGATGGAAGACAGGACAACGGATATTGCAACGCAGAGGATAATGAGGCTCCGGATAAAAGTCTCAAAAAACAACTTCTTAGGCCTTCCATGAGCACGCAGCCACTGGGCCTTAAAGAGAAATTCCCAAAAAAAGAAAAGAGAAAAGGTTATATCTCAGCTTTTGTATTTCAAAGCAACAAGTATTTTAAAAAATCATAGCAAGCTAGTGGATAGCTTATAGGGTTGTTAATAGTCAGAGATAGTTATGCCTAAAATGTATAAACTAGCATTCATTTATTATTTTTCAACCTTTACCCCATCACTGCAATTTCTTTTCCTCTCTGTAATATAATAGTAGATGATGATGATGATGATGATGATGATGATGAGTGCCATCACATTTAGAGTGTTGACTGCAGACTAGTGGACAGAGATGGAGATGTGAAACTGATACATTAGTCTTACTCAGATGTTCATAGCAGGGTTAAACTGAACATATGAGAAGGGTGATATGTTGACTGTCACTGAAGAGCTGACTCTCACTGTCCTCACATGGAAAGTGATAGTGAAAGAGGGGCTGGTTAGCAATTTCCTTTCCTCATCCATTCAGTTTAGCTCAGGCATGGGCAAACTTCGGCCCTCCAGGTGTTTTGGACTTCAATTCTCACAATTCCTAACAGTGTTTTGAAGTCCAAAACACCTGGAGGGCTGAAGTTTGCCCATGCCTGGTTTAGCCTTAACCTGAATCCCTGGAAAGGATTACAGGAAGATCAGAGAGACTGATGTTTTTACAGTGTCATAAAAGGCAATATTGTCAAACACACTGAACCTCAAAAGTGATAGAGAATTCTCTGTAGGTATAACAAATATTGGGACACTTCAGAGGGCTTGTTTAAAACAGGAGAGAGCAAATTTCCACCTTGTAGGATTTCTTACTCTTTTTTGCTAGATGTCAGAGGTTAGTGCAAATCTATGACAAGAGCAAAATTGTGAGTTAGAGCTCAATTATTCAGATAAATCTGAGACAAGTGCAAAATAGTGGGGTAGAGCCAATTATCTACTGCATTCCCGTTCCTAATGGACTTGTGCACAACACCAAATGTGTCAAAAGAAAACAGAAGTATGAACTCAGCTACAGAAGTGATTTGAAAAAACTGTACCATTCAGCTACTTGGAGGCAGAAGTCCTCGGTGACCTATTGTGAACTACTTAAAGTAGCTAACAAATCCAGATGTGCATTATCCCCTGCAGCTCCAGCCCCATTTAAAGGATATGTGAAGTACTTTGGAGACCCTAAAGTGCTTTATAATTGAAAATTATTATTTCTGGTGTGTGTGTGTAGTTTTTTGTGTGTCTCTATGTGTATAGCTATAGCTACATCTATAGATAGGTATATACTTTTATTGCAAGTGCCTCAAACTATGGGAAGCTTCTCCCATTCTTTGGGAGCTTATTTACAACCTAAGGGCATGCACAATAAGCATGTTGTCCTTGTTTGGCCCCATGTTTCTGCTTTTCTTAATTGCAACCCCTGCAGGGTGTCTTATTTTCAAATAGCCCTTGTACAAAGCCTCACAGGAACTGCCAAGCGGGAACCAGTTTTTGCTGAAACATCAGCAATAACATACCAGTGAAGGGATAGAGTTGCTGATCTTTGTAAACAAGCCTTTGCACTCCAAGAGGGAGGAAAGGAAATGGAACAATTTGAGAAAAAACACACATGTGTGTCAACATCTACCCAGTACCTTGCTCCATACTGTTTTAGCATACTGTTTCACTTATACTATAAACTGCTTTGAGTCCCACTTGGGAGCTGGAAGCAGATCCAATCTGTCAGTCAATCAATATCAGGAGCAGAATAGTTTTAGACACATCATGAGTTCAATTCTATTATTCTGACCCTGAAGCAACTTGCCCAAACCATATCTCATTTTATCAATAATAGCTAGATTATTGTAGATGCAAAAGTAGAAAGGCAAGCTAATCCAACATTCAAACATAGATTTTTCAAGAGGGAAGGAAGGGGAAAAGGATATATATTTACATGACATATGGACATTATTATCATTTGAGTTACTACAATAATATTGTGCAAACATATGTACAATATTCACATGCTATAAAGGAACTATGCTAATAATGTAATGTAATGTAATATATTGTATATACATATAATATTTATAATATAATGTAATACAACATAATACTACTAATAATATAATATTATAATTATATAGTAATATATAATACTGATATTGTACTATGTTAATAATATAATATATTGTATGTGTATATATCTTGTAAGCCGGTCTGAGTCCTCTTTGGGGTGAGAAGGGTGGCATATAAATGTCATAAATAAATAAACAAACAAACTAGACAAGATACTGAATATATCACTGAAAACTACATTTAGGTTGGCCACTGTCATCCCAATCCCAATTTCTATGCATGGTTGTGAAACCTGGACAAGGAAGAAAGCTGATAGGGATAGAATGAGCCCATATGAAGTGTGGTGCTGCAGAAGATTTCTGTGGATACAGAATTGTCCCTCCACATTTGTGTTTTTGTCTTTTAATTGTTCACAGTTTTGATTTAAAATATTCTCTCTAGGAATCTCTCGGCCCTCCAGTGTGATTCTATAGTCAGCTTTCAGCCGACGTCAACTATAGAGTTATGCTGGAAGACCTAAAAATTCCTAGAGGTGTTCTCTCAGGTAAAAAAAAAAAGCAATAGCAATTTCTTTATTTACACTTATTCATCATCATGGGAGACCTGTGTCCCCAATCCCAGCAAATGTATAGGGCTGAGTATAAATGGGTCCTAGAGCAAATCAAGCTGGAACTCTTCCTAGAAGCCAAGAAGACTCAACTGAGACTGTCACACTTTGGCCACATCAGAACATGACTCCCTAGAAAAGATGATAATGCTTGACAAGATGGAAGAAATTAGAAAAAGAGGAAACCCCTATTATAAATGGATAGATTCAACAAAGAAAGTCATGACCCTAAGGCTGCAAAACTTGAGCAGGGCTGTTCACACGAGGGTAACATAGCATTCAGTGTTTCAGATCAAAGAGGGAAAAACTAGTTTTGCATTGCTTATCACTGAGGTCTGGTTAAACGGTGTCTATATTTATATTGTTTTTAGAGGGCAAATAGCTTTAAACTGTTACTTATTAATGTTTTTATTAGTATATTATTTTAATTTTATGTTGTGATAATTGGTTATTGTGATCTTTTGTCTATTGCCTATATTATTTTCTGTGTCTGTTGATTGTTGTAAGCCACCCTGAGTTCCTATGGGGAGAGCGGGCAGGGTATACATAAAGATGATGATGATGATTATTAGATACACAACTAGATTAGTACACAACAAACAAAATCACTATGCTGGCTTTTGTATTTGATCACACATCGGACACTTCCCAAGTATCTAGGACTGTGTGATGTATCAGCGAATAATGTGTGCAGATCCCAGTAGGGTGGCCTTTTGCAGCTGACAGATGGTAATTTTGTTTTTAAGTGCTGGCTAAGGTCTTTAGGAATTGCATCCAGTGTGCAGATCACCACTGGGACCACCTTTACTGGTTAGTGCCAGAGTCTTTGCAGTTCTAGCTTTAAATCCTCATATCGTGTAAGCTTTTCCAATTATTATTATTATTATTATTATTATTAGGTGTCCAGGTGTTTTGGACTTCAGCTCCCACAGGTTCTAACAATTGGTAAGGGGATTGGTTGGGATTTGGTTGGGATTTCATGGAGCTGAAGTCCAAAACACCTGGATACCCAAAGGTTGGGAACCACTGCAAGAAACACTGATATTAAAAGCTCGATTACTTAGGTTGCCTCTACACCAGTGTTTCTCAACCCAGAGGTCATGATGGGCTGTCAGAGAGGTCTGTTGGTCATGGGGGTTATGTGTGGGAAGTTTGGCCCAATTCTATCAGTGGTGGCTTCAGAATGCTCTCTAATTGTAGGTGAACTATAAATCCCAGCAACTACAACTCCCAAATGTCAAGGTCTATTTCCCCCAAACTCCACCAGTGTTCACATTTGAGCATATTGAGTATTTGTGCCAAGTTTGATCCAGATCCATCATTGTTTGAGTCCACTGTGCTCTCTGGATGCAGGTAAATTACAACTCCAAAACTCAAGGTCAATGCCCACCAAACCTTTCCAGTATTTTGTGCTGGTCATGAGAGTTCAGTGTGCCAAGTTTGGTTCCATTCCATCATTGGTGGAGTTCAGAGTGCTCTTTGATTGTAGGTGAACTATAAATCCCTGCAACTACAACTCCTAAATGTCAAGGTGTATTTTCCCCCAAACTCCACCAGTGTTCACATTTGAGAATATTGAGTATCCGTGCCAAGTTTGGTCCAGATCCATCATTGTATGAGTCCACTGTGCTCTCTGGATGTAGGTGAACTGGAACTCCAAAATTCAAGGCCAATGCCCATCAAACCCTTCCAGTATTTTCTGTTGGTCATGGGAGTTCTGTGTGCCAAGTTTGGTTCCATTCTATCAATGGAGTTTGGAATGCTCTTTGATTGTATTTGTAGCAACTACAACTCCCAAATGACAAAATCAATCCCCCATCCAACCCCACCAGTGTTCAAATTTAGGTGTATCTGGTATTTGTACCAAATTTGGTCCAGTGAACGAAAAGACATCCTGCATAACAGATGTTTACGTTATGATTCATAACAGTAGCAAAATTACAGTTATGAAAATAATTACAGCAATGAAAATAATTGTATGGTCGGGGGTCAGCACAACATGAGGAACTGTCTTAGGAAGGCTGAGAACTACTGCTCTACACAGTAGAACTAATGCAGTTGGACACCAGGGCTCACTGCAATGGGACCCTGATATTTCTCCTTCCCTAAGGTGCCAGAGAAAGCAGAGAAGGTTGAAAAGCACAATCCCGGGGATGCCATAGCCTGAAATCCCTGGCAGTGGAAGTGGTGTCAAGCTGCATCCATTCTCCTGTGTCCTCTTGGAGGTCTCTGGTTCAAGGAGTGGCTTGAAGGCTGTAAACAACAACAACCCAAGAGAGTGTCCTCTGTGCCCAAAGGAAGAGAGGGGCCCTCTCGTTTCCCCGGGGGGTGGCCTGCTCTCCCTTTCTCCCCAGCCCCCGTGTGAAGCCCCAAAGAGAAAGAGCAACAGGTGGGCAAGAGGCAAGGCGGAGAAAGCGGCTGCGAGGAGCGCCTCTGCCAGGAAGGAGGGCGCCTGCCTGGGAAACAGGAGAGGCGAGAACAAAGGAGCAGGGCTGCGAGTTGGGCTGGAGGAGAGCAAAGCCAGGGCTTCCTCCTTCCAACCCCAGCCTCCTTTCCCTAGGGCTCCGCGTCGCTCTTGCCTTGCCCCCGGGTTACCTGCACGGCGATGGCTGTCATGGTGACTTCTGCTCCTGGCAGGGAAAGCAGAGGGGCAACTTCTTCGGGCGGCTTTCTTTCTTTCTGGGACGGAAAGGCGAGCCTGCTGGGGTGGCCTGGCCCCTTCCTTTCCCTTCCCTTCCCTTCCTTTGGGGCTCAAGGAGGGCTCTCCGGGGCGGCAGAAGAAGCCTCCCTTCGGGTCCACATCCTCCGAGAGCCGGGGAAGCTGCGCCTGCCGAGCCAATGGGTTGCCCTTTGAGTTTGTCCCTTGGACTGAGTCAGCAGGAGGAGCAGGAGGAGGAGGAGGGATTGAGAGAGAGGCAGGCAAAAGCGGTTGGAGCCGGCGATGGGCTTTCAAGGCGGGGGAGGAAAGTGCCTGGAGGAGGGAAAAGTGCGCCTTTGTGCGCCTGGGCTGCTCCGCCATCCGCGGGAGTTCTGTCTCAGTGAACATAAGCACGGAGTTGAGGGTGCTTCTGCTTTGGAGAACCAGTGAACCTCCCAGCCCTGCCTTCCTGAATTTTGCACTTTCCCTTTGCTCTCTCTAGGAATTTGCACAAACCCAGAACCCCTTGAACTCAGCTGGTTGTTGCATTGGATCACACGCCGGACACTTCCCAAATGTCTAGGCCTGTGTGATGTATCAGCAAATAATGCGTGCAGATCCCTGTAAGGTGGCCTTCTGCAGCTGGCAGATGGTAATTTTGTCAGCGCCCATTGTGTTTATGTGCAGGCCAAGGTCTTTAGGCAGAGCACCCAGGGTGCCAATCACCACTGGGACTACCTTGACTGGCTTGCGCCACAGTCTTTGTTGTTATTATTATTATTATTATTATTGTTATTATTATTATTATTATTTGAAACACAACAAGATGAGTTCACAGCAGACACTCTGCTGGCTGTTGAATTGGATCACATGTCAGACACTTCCCAAGTGTCTAGGACTGTGTGATGTATCTGCGAATGATGCATGCAGTTCCCAGTAAGGTGGACTTCTGCAGTTGGCAGACGGCATTTTTGTCAGCACTGATTGTGTTTAAGTGCATGCCAAGGTCTTTAGGCACTGCACCCAGTGTGCCGATCAACACTGGGACCACCTTTACTGGCTTGTGCCAGAGTCTTTGCAGTTCGATCTTTAAATCCTCATATCATGTCAGCTTTTCCAGTTGCTTCTCTGCAATCCTGCTGTCACCTGGGATTGCAACATCAATAATAATAATAATAATAATAATAATAATGCCCTTTGACATCACTCTCACTCACTGCCTTGGCAATGACATCCCCTGCTCGGATATCAGCCAGCATGCCAATGACTTAAATCAAGAAATAGTTTTCTAAGATCTACAGGGACACTCACTGAAAAGACCTCAGCAAGTGAGAGTCCAAAAGTGGCAGGCTAAAACCCAGAACCTCAATCAATCGCTGATACCAAATGAGAGACTCCCTCCTGGGCATGCAGAAGACCGGGCAACTTGGAAGGTGCTGAACAGACTGCACTCTGGTACCATGAGATGCAGAGCCAATCTTTAGAAATGGGGCCACAAAGTGGAGTCCATGACATGGGAGTGTGAAGAAGAGCAAACCAATGACCACCTATTATGAGGGGCTGCTGATAAGTCTTTGGCTTTGTGTTCTTGTTTTGTTTCTATGGTAACAAATGTTACACCACATGAAAGCCTTATGTGTCTAATATATGTTTTCAAAATTTTGTGTTTGTAACTTATGGCAACAGTGATTTAGGCACGCGGAAAAACAAAATGGCGGAGTCTAAGGTGATATTCACAGCAAATGAGAGCAGAGGAGTGATAAAATTGTTTCTACAAGGAAAGTCTGTGAAGGATATTCATGGTGATATGTCACAGATATTGGGGGATCAATGCCCTTCATATTCTACAGTTAAGAACTTCCTGGATCGACTGGTCACTCACTATGGATGAGACCTGGATTTATTTGTGTGACCCTGAAGCCAAAGAGCATTCCAAAGAGTGGAGGTACAGTTGTTCTCCTCGTCCAAAGAATTTCAGAGAGCAAAAATCATCCACTAAGGTGATGGTGTCCGTGTTCTGGGATAAGGAGGGTGTGCTGCTAGTGGACTACCTTCAAAATGGTCCCACCATCAATGCAAGGTATTACACTGAACTTTTGGACCAATTGAAGGCAGTTCTGAAGGCCAGAAGGTGCAGCAAGCTGTCCAAAGGAATCTTGTTCCTGCAAGACAACACCTCTGCTCCCACTGCACAAACGACCATGGCCAAACTGGTGGAGCTAGATCCGGTGGGTGGATCCTCTGACTATCATCTGTTTCCAAACCTGAAGAAACATCTCAAGGGCACCAAATTTCACACCATTTCTGATGCCATGGCTGCTACAGATGACTGGTTTGAGGCACCACCGAAATCCTTCTTTTTTCAAGGCTTACAGAACTTGGAATACCTATGTAAAAAGTGTGTTGATATCAGTGGACAGTATGTGGAATAAATGTAAAGTTTAATCTTCCTATCTCATTTCTTTCTGGGTAAAGCCAAAGACTTATCAGCAGCCTCTCATACAATGCAGCCTGAGCCCTGCCACATGCACAATGGGGGACCTTCTTATAGCAACACCAGAGGCACTCCAAGTGGCCAGCTACTGGTCAAAGGACATTTAATAGAATGCCAAGTTTGCAAACTTTGCCTGTTTTTTTTTAGAAAATATAATACAACTGTTTAGTTTGCTACTGATATGATAAATAAATAAATAAATACTGTCTTGGCTCAAGGCTAAGGAATCCGAGCAGTTGTAGTTTGGTGCCGCACCAGCAGTCTTTGGCAGAGAAGGCTTAAGATCTTGTAACTCCCAGGTTCCATTGCACCTCAAGTGGTCTCAAAATGCATTCATTGGCCCATGTAGATACCCCCTTTGCCTTGTTAGAGAGAAATGGTGCTGCTTTCCCACTCAAGAGGGCCTTGTGGTTGGTGCAGAAGTCATGCTCAGCCTCCCACTTCAGGGCCTCCTCCACTTTGCTTTGCTTTCTTGGGGCCAAACCTGAAGAGGGGGGAGTTCTGTGCTGGGAGGCTTCCTATACTCCAGTGTTTCTCAACCTTCCTAATGCCGCAACCCCTTAATACAGTTCCTCATGTTATGGTGATCCCCAACCATAACATTATTTTAGTTGCTACTTCATAACTGTCATTTTGCTATTGTTATGAATCATAATGTAAATATCTGATATACAGGATGTATTTTCATTCACTGGACCAAATTTGGCATAAATACCCAATATGCCCAAATTTGAACACTGGTGGGGTGGGGGTGGGGGGTTAATTTTGTCTTTTGGGATTTGTAGTTGGGGGGATTTATAGTTCACCTAGAATCAAAGAGCACTCTGAACTCCATAAATGATGGAATTGAACCAAACATGGCATACACAACTCCCATGACCAACAGAAAATACTGGAAGAGTTTTGTGGGCATTGACCATGAGTTTTGGAGTTATAGTTCACCTACATCCAGACTCAAACAATAATGGATCTGGACCAAAATTGGCACGGATACTCAATATTCCCAAATGTGAACACTGGTGGAATTTGGGGAAAATAGACCTTGACATTTGGGAGTTGTGGTTGCTGGAATTTATAGTTCACCTACATTCAAAGAGCATTCTGAACCCCACCAACGATAGATAGGCCAAACTTCCCACACAGAACTCCCATGACCAACAGAAAATACTGTTTTCTGATGGTCTTTGGCAACCATCTGACACCCCCTTGCGACTGCCCCCACCCCCCGGGTCCCAATCCCCAGGTTGAGAAACACTGCTGTATTCAAATCAGACTTTTCCAGTTGTCCCATCATGAGCCAGATCTTCTCCTCAGTGCTGCCATTGGTCTTGAAAAGGGGAAATCTACTATAGCAGTGTGTTGGGGACACAAGATCAGAATCAGGACCATGGAGCTGCAGCCAGATTGTTAACTGGGGCCAGCAACTGAGATTGTACTATGCCTGTGTTGAATGAGCTCCACTGGCTGCCGGTTTATTTCCAAGTGCTGGTTATGTCTCAAGTTCAGGCTATAGGGTCCCTTAATGGCTCAGGACCAAGCTATAGGATCCCTGTTTGTCAGACCATATCTCTGTATGAGCCTGCTTGCGCTCTGGATCCTCAGGAAAGGCCCATTTCTCAATCCCATCACCTTTACAAAACATGGTTAGTGAAGAGCAAGGGAGGGCCTTCTCAGCTGCTATGCCTCGACTCTGAAACTCCCCTTCCAAGGCCAGAAAGTCCCCCTCCCTGTTATTCATATTCTGATAAACCCTTAAAGCATAATGTTTTTAAAGAATATGCGGGGGGTGCTGTATTGCTTTAAGATAAACTATAAATAGAGCTGAGATTCCATCCAACTGTAATCCTTGAATCTCAAGAATTCTGGAGTGTTGAGACAATAGCTCTTAAGACAAGGATGGGAGTCATGTAGCCCAACAGTTTTTTTACTGGATTGCAAATTCTAGGAGCTCTAGTGAGCAGAGTCAATAGCAAGGAATGCTGGGAGTTGCTTTAAGACCTGAGAAAGGACTGTTGGTAGCTGGTAATGTTCTGATATTTCCATAAGAGCTAGAATATTTTAAGAAAGCAGCAAAATGGCTCTCTTACTGGCTAGGATTTGTCTGTCTGTCTTTCCACCCTTCTTTCTTCTCCCCTTCATCAAGAGAAGGCCTATGAATATAATAGGAAGTATGCGTTGGTACTGAGAGAGCAAGGAGAAAGCTGACTTTGCTTTACTTGACACAATGGGCTCTCTGAGACAACTGATCAGGAACAGGAAACCCTTGAATGCCAAAGCTCTACTTTGCATGTCGAAATTAGTCTTTATCATAGAATCATCACCAGTTTCTAGTTATTCCTTTCTAAGGAAACAGTCCTGGTTAACTGCTGGAAGACATAAAACATCTCACTGTTTAAAACTGGGGCAAAGTCTGAAAACAAAAGATTCTGACTAAGGATAACATTTCATTTGTTTGATGAAGTAGGATGTAATTGATTCAATGAAACCTTCTAGTATGGTAAATTTGTTACTACACACTAGGGTGTGTGTGGAGCCCCCGGTGGCATTGCAGGTTAAACCGCTAAGCTGCTGAAATTGCTGACCATAAGGTTGGTGGTTCAAGTCTGGGGAGCAGGGTGAGCTCCCACTATTAGTTCCAGCTTCTGCCAACCTAGCAGTTCAAAAACATGCAAATGTGAGTAGATCAATAGGTACTGCTTCTGCGGGAAGGTAATGGCACTCCATGCAGTCATGCTGGCCATATGACCTTGGAGGTGTCTACGGAGAACACCGGCTCTTCGGCTTAGAAATGAAGATGAGCACCACCCTCCAGAGTCGGACATGACTAGTTAATGTCAGGGAAAGCTTTATCTTTACCTTTTAGGGGGTGTGATAAATGAAAAACATGTTTCAATACTTGTTACTAAATTAGGGGGTGGCGGCAATTCATTTCTAAAGTGTTTCTAAAATATTGTAAGGGGTCCGCGTCATAACTATTAAGACAAAATTTTCATTATTATTTCATTATGTAATTGCGCAAGTGGGGAAGCTTCCGAGGCTCCTTTCTCCCTCATTTTTAGAGCTTAAAGAATGAAACTTGCTACAGACGTAGAACACATGTGTGTGTGTGTGTGTAAATTATCTCTGAGTCCATAGTGTCCTAGGTCAAGTTCTCAACTAGCTCCCAACTGCTTTAGTGTTGAAATGAAATGGTCAGAGGTAAGGCAACTTCCAGAATCCCCCACCAAGCATAGCTGATAGAGGATTATTAGTGCTGTAGTTAAAAAGTTGCCACTTTCCCAAGCAGGAAGCTATCAAATGCCCTAATTTGTTAGATGCTGACACCAGTCCTTGTTTCCAGTTTTAGCCCAGGGATTGTTCTTTTAGCAAAATGCTGCTTTACTCTTATAATTAAAAGCAGACTCTCTCCTGAGTTTATCAGATATCATTCATTTCTAGATGAAATCATCCATGTGTTCATTATTTCTTCAACTACCTATGGTAGATAAACATCTTAGTATTTCATCAGCTACTGATATATTTGCAATGTTGCTCAGTCACCAGGTGGCTCAAGGAGGATTATCAGCACTCAGACAGTATGGGATGTCAGAAGGTTTGTCTCTTTCTTCAGTAAACAGAAAGACAGTTTAATCCTATGCATGTTTACTCAGAAAGAAACATCATGTCTTAAATTGCCAAATATGTCTGGATAGGACTGCACCTGTATTCTCCTTTTTAGATATTTATGCCGGTTACTTTAAGTCATTTATAAAAAGAAAAGTGTACTTGTTTGGCTATATTATAAAAATGTGTGCTTGCCAGTGTTGCATGTCCCAGGGAATAAACAAAATGTCTCAAATGGCATTGTTAAGGAGGTTTTGTAGTTATAGCCTACACGAAAAGATTATTGCCAGGTGAACAATAATTGTGTGACGCCCCATATTTGATCAAGTTATTACAGCTTCCAGAAGTGTTATAAGGTGTGAGCCATAAGGAAGAACACCCATGCTTTATCAGACTTTGTGTGTCAAAGTCCAAACACTGTCCTGCAAACACAGCAGTTGGTGGCTTTAAGATGGTAATTGAGAGTGTGCAAATTTCCGTAGAGAAATCATCCAAACATCTTGATCACACAGATGGACTATGATTGCATGATACTACATCACATAGAATTCCTAGTTGAGAGCTAGATTGTGTAATTTTGCAAATTCAGAAGGCCCCAGGTTCAGTTAAGATATTCCAGATAGGTGTACTTGTGGATGATCTCTAAATTCATGGCTCCTTCCCTGATGATATTCCGCAGGAAATTAAAGACTTGGTTGTTCAAGAAGGCGTTCGAACAAGAAGTGCAATGATTGGTAATGACGATAGGAATGGAACAACGGAAAATGATACTGGATTGTGGTTTGGACGATGAGACGACGCGGAATGGCTTTCGTAGTAATGATGATGTTTTTTGATGATGATGTCTTTGTTAATGCTGGATTGTGGATTGTTTTATATTGTGTCTTGAATTTTGAACCTTGTTCTTCCTATGTTGTACACCACTGTGAGTCGCCCCCGGGCTGAGAACAGCGGTATATAAGCAAACTAAGTAAATAAATAAATAATAAATAAATAAATTCAGATCTCAGAAGACTTTGCAGCCAGCTATTTCATGAATATTGAAGTGGGGATTTTAAAAAACCCTCTAAGATTGATGAATGGAATCTGATGGGAGATCATTATCATCAATAATGGTAATGGTAACTGACTATGGGAGTTGTAGTTTACAGTTCTAGTGTACTAGGCCTTGTTGAGAAGTACGGCATACTAGACTTGTGCATTCTGGACTTACTCCGATCTGTTTTGTGTTCGGCTTTCGGTGGGCCCCCCCGATCCATTTTCGTTTGAATCCTCTGAAATTGGGAGGTCAGATATTTGTTTTCTGTTTCTGTTTTATTTACATTGGGGGGGGGGGGCTTCACCCATAGGCCCAAAGCACCTGGATATATGGATGCAGATTTGGGCCTATGTACCCGGGCCTGGCAGGACCTGCAGCTGAGCGCTGAGTAAGGAGCGCTCCTTACTTGGTGCTTGGCTGCTGGTCCTGTCAGGCCTTGGGATGTAGGTCCAAAGCTCCGGGTTGCCTGCAGCCAAGCACCGAGTAAGGAGCGCTCCTTACTCAGCACTTGGCTGCAGGCTCTGCCAGGCACCACACAATACATCTGAAAGGAAGGCCCACCTGCCTTTCATATCAATTAAATTTTCATTTCAGGAGGGGCCTTTCCATTTCGTGCCGTCCAAATGGACGGAATGAAATGGAAACACAAATGAAATGAATGGGACAAATTTCAGGCCCATGACTTCTGCACACTCACCAATTGTCCCAGTTTGGCCAGCACAGTCCTGATTAATCCTCTGTTGTCTCATTTTTACCTGCTTTTAAAAAGTCCCTGTTTCTCTCTTCTCCTCACTCTTTCTCCCTTAGGTAAAGGTAAAGGTAAAGGTAAAGGTAGTCCCCTGACATTAAGTCCAGTCATGTCTGACTCTGGGCCGAAGAGCCAGCGTTGTCCGTAGACACCTCCAAGGTCATGTGGCCGGCATGACTGCATGGAGCGCCGTTACCTTCTTGCTAGAGCAAGAAGTACCTATTCTTGCTATTGGTACCTATTGATCTACTCACATTTGCATGTTTTCAAACTGCTAGGTTGGCAGAAGCTAGGGCTGACAGCGGAAGCTCACACCGCTCCCCGGAATCGAACCTGCGACCTTTCGATCAACAAGCTCAGCAACTCAGTGCTTTAACCCACTGCGCCACCGGGGGCTCCATTTTCTCCCTTAGCTGACTTCAATTGCTGCTATTTAATTTTAAAATGGAGAAGTAGTTTGCACTCAACTCAGAGGTGGAGAGAAGGGTGGGTAAAATCTTGCCCTCTCCAATAGGCTTGTGCAAAAGCAAACTGCTTCCATCTCTCCTAGTTTGTGTGTTATTCCAAATTAATAACTTTTGCCATCTTGACCACATCTTAATGTTACCTGGCTACATATGCCCAAGCTTTCATCTGGACAGGCTATTACAAATCAGAGTAGAGAGGACTATCAGTGGTTCTCAACCTGTGGGTCCCCAGATGTTTTGGCCTTCCTCCCAGAAATCCTAACAGCTGGTAAACTAGGTGGGATTTATGGGAGGTGTAGGCCAAAACACCTGGGGACCCACAGGTCAAGAAACACTGGACTAAATGGAACAGTAGTTTGGCTCTATGAAAAGTGTCATAGGATGACACTGAAGAGGAAAAATCAGAAAGTGACCGTAAGACCCAAACGGAACAAAGTCATGTTGAAGAAATCAGTTTGCTGAGACATAGGTTTCAAGTTTCTTATTTACAAAACAGTCTGAGCCATAATCCAAAACACCTTGATACATTCTGCTCATATAATATCAGAAGCTAAACACTGGAATAAGATATAAAGAACAAGTGTGGTGTATGTAGTTTGGGAATTGTGGGAATTTGTAGGTGTCCTAGTCTTTTTGTGTACCATAGCCTTGTTGCTCAATTGTTCCCATTATATATTTTGGTAAGAATGCTACATAACGTTGGTTTAATTGCTTGGTCAGGGTCAGGCCTAGCCAGGATTTTGATTCAGGAGGGGCTGATTTTGATTCGGGGGAGCGGGGGCTGAATCTGAGTGAAAGAGGGTCTACCCTAGCAAACCTTTTGTATCGTTGCCCCAATACCCTCATATGCATGTGATCAGATCATGGTATGAATAAACATAACAGTTTAAATAATGTACCAGTAAGGTCTTCTCGCGGACCACCATGAGAATTTGGGGGGGGGGGGGGCTGAAGCCTCTCAAGCCCCCCCCCCCCCCCGGCTACGTGTCTGGTCAGGGTGGAACAGGACAGTAAATCAGAGTCCACCTGGAACTGTGCCACTAAAAAAATGCTGATAATGATCTCCCATCAGATTCCATTCATCAATCTTAAAAGTTTTTTTTAAAAAAACCCCACTTCAATATTCATGAAATAGCTGGCTGCACAGTCTTCAATTTGGTTAGTGTTTTTCTTAGTGCCTTCCATATGTTCAATATGATTTACCTTGCACCTCATATTCCTTACAACGCTTCTGTAAGGTGGGCCAGTATTATTGTTTTGCTATACCAAGACTGAAGGAGCCCCCGGTGGCGCAGTGGGTTAAACCACTGAGCTGTTAAACTTGTTGACTGAAAGGTTGCAGGTTCAAATCTGGAGAGCGGTGTGCGCTCCCGCTATTACCCCCAGCTTCTGCCAACTTAGAGCAATAGGTGGGAAGGTAACAGTGCTCCCTGCAGTCATGCCGGCCACATGACCTTGGAGGTGTCTACGGACAACACTGGCTCTTTGGCTTAGAAAAGGAGATGAGCACCAACCCCCAGAGTCAGACATGACTGGATTTAATGTCAGGGGAAAACCTTTACCTTTACTATACCAAGATTGAGAAAGGGGTGGGATGTCAGACTCCCCAGCTGAGTTTGTGGCTGTGGCACTTGCAGCTTTTGAGATATGGAAACATACCTAGACTTTGGAGACAGCTTATCACAACACAGGACAAACAAGATTATGATAAGGCTGAGGGCTCATATTTTTATCTTTCCAGAGATTATATAACTTGCTTTCAAGGACATGCAGGGAATCTATTGAAAAGCTAGGTTGGAGTAGGCTGTTTCATGTTGGCTCACTCCAAACTGCAAGATAGATTTGTTGCTTTTGATGAAGAGGCCGTAATGAAAAACAGGATGTCCAGTGGAAGCCGTTCTGTACAAAACAGAGTAAGCTCGCCAACATATTGTGAAACAATACAGTAATTTCAAGCCCCAAAGGATGTGTCAGGAGTGAGAAATGGAAGTGTTTACCAGATTTAGCTACATTCTAGTTCATGTTTGCTTTGAGGACAATTCATGCAAATATTTGAGCTGTGTGATGTAGATGTGTTTTCATGTCAGCTGTTGACTTGTGCTGACCCCATGCATTTCATTGGCTTTCTAAGGCAAGGAGTACTCAGATGTGGTTTTACCATTACCTTCCTCTGAAATATAGGCACAGAACTTGGTAGTCTTTAGTGGTTTCTCATCCAGGTACAATTTATGAGGCAGACTTTAATCTCTGCATCCATACTCTACAGATATGTAAGCATGCACATAGACACGTACACATGCAGCCATCATATGTAGGTTAACCTTTGCTCAGGCTATGGTTTTACAGCTGTATTTGAAGAGGTCTGGTTAAAGGTGAGACCAACTTAGCTGGGTATGATCAAGCAAAGAAAGAATTTTCTTTCTTCTTTAGGCTTCAAGATAATAGGAGTTATCCAACATGTATCTCTGCCAGAAATTATTTTGCCCAAGCCTGTCTATCCATAGAGTTCGAGAAGACAGGACAAACTGTGCTTTTTTTTTCAAAAAAAGGGAGAAAAGTTAAATCACAACAAGACACAACTGAAACAATCAGTCAACGCATCACTGCCCTATTATTAAGACAGTGACATTCTAGAAGAAAGGGTGCAAGTTGCACTAAGTGACACCATCAGAGTGGGTGGCACCAGAATGATTGTCCCTAAAATTTTGGTGAGTGTTCCAGCATCAGATTATTACTCTTTAAATACAATATAACCAGATTAGATATAACCACAAAAATATTTTCATAAATTCAGTTTACATGTCCTGTATCAATTTACTCCCAAGGTTCTGCTAAGTTATTTTTTAAACCTTCTAATGTGTATGTGCTCCAGTCAGAGCTGCTGTTATTACTCCAGTTACAATGATGCTTCAAATCACATGGCTTCATTTGTTTGTCTATAAGAATTTGCTGTTGTTTTTGTTGCTGCCGCCATTTTTTAAAAATATAATCACTGACTTAGTCAAATTTTCCAATTCTTAGCTACAATATTGTGGTCTGGTATCAGGGAGACCAAAATATTGGATCCCAGGATCATTCACAAAATGACGCGCCAGGAGAGAAGGGGGGAGAGGGGAGGAAATCACTCCTCCCTTCCTGCTCTCCTGGCGCATAATTTCTATGTGTTGGGAGAGTGGCTGCAACAGTGTACTGGAGGCCGGATAAGTTTTCTTTACTTTTAAAAGGGGTTTGGGGGCTTTGGGGGAGGTGGGTGGGTATTTCAAGTTTTCTGGACTAATTTAGTCCTGAGAACTGTGGGAATTGTGTCTGGACTGCAGTCCAGACACCAGAAATAGTGGGTTTATCCCGTGTGTTCCAAGAAGGCACGGAATAAATCCACTATCTAATTAATTTTCTACAAACCAGAGTTTTCCTAGTTTGTAGTTAATTAATTCAGGATTGTCCAGGAGGTCATCTGGACAGCCCCTTCTTTATTGCGGGAATTACCACAATAAATGGGATGTCTGGATGCATCCTTTGAGTTACCACACTGGATGGCCCCTGCCCTATTGATGATATGCTATTACAATCCACCTTAAGTCTTCTTCAGTATTGGTTGTAATGGAAACCCAAGTTTATCCTGGTATATGACACCAGGAGAGGAAAATATTTATTTCATGCCCCCAGCGTATGCATGAGTGAAAGCAAAGTCCATACTTTTGTTCTCAAAATCTGTCCTCAACTTCTATATTGAAAGGGGGTATTATGCAATGAAAAAAAATCAAGTTAAGTGAAACTTCATTGCTCCAAGGGGATAGCTGTGCAGATGAGCGAATGAAGGGTGTGACTATTATGCAAGGAACAGTAAAATACCAATTTTGCCACCCACAAAATGGGGGTATGACTATTATATGGTGGGAACTATTAGGTGGGGATATATGGTATATACGGTATGTATATGTCCCTCCTAAATATCTCAGTATTTTGGGCTTCTGCTACTAGCAGAAAATAGCATAGGCTTGGAACAACTACTGAGGAAAGTTAAAGAGAAAGAAAAGGGCAAAAACAGGATTATAGGTGTTAAAAATGATTTTACTCTTCATTGTTTTGTTTTCAAAACTTAGCTTCTCTGGCCATCCACTTCTTCGCCCAAATTTGGCACAAACTGCATCAGACAGTCTCATCATCGGGTATATCATTAAATTCTGGAGGTCCAACCTGGCTGCACAGATTTGAAAATGAGGTTTATTGGACCATTGCTGGCACAGGTTCTGTTTCCAGTGTGTGCAAGAGTGGTCCAGAACCAAAGGAGAATGCCCTCAGTGCAAGCAGCCATTTTTCACAGTAAGAAGTCTGAAAATGACTTTAAGGCCTCTACAGCAAAGCCCCCAGGAGCAAACTCCTTTGCCAATCCTGGTGGAAGGAGATTCCATTGTTGCACTGTATGAACAAGGCAATGTTGCCCTTCTGGTTGTTGTTGTTGCAGGAATCCTATCTGCCTTGATAGACCACTTCAGTGGTTGAAGCCTAAGCAAAGTGTCCTGTTTGGCGCTCATGGATCTCTAGTCCATATGGTACAATTGCATCGTGGGAAATCTCCACTCTAAGAGGACAATCTCTTTTCCTGATGACAAGATCTTGTTTGAAGGTATGTAAGGTCAGGTAACTGGAGGAAGAGATGCAGAAATAAATCAGATGATCAGATGGTTTCAGCTCTGGCCATAAACCAACTGGGAGGGTAAATCCAGGCGTCAAATTCAGGAACAGGAAATTAGTATTAGCTTTCATAATTCTTGTTCATGCTTTTGAAGCAATGAAGATGGGGAGGCATTATCAGATGCTTTTGGTTGTTGTTGCAGGAATGCTCTCTGCCTCCATAGACCATTTCAGTGGTTGAAGCTTGAGCAAACCGTCCTGTTTGGAGCTCATGGATCTTGTCTAGTCCATTGCATTGTGGGAAATCCCCACTCTAGGAGGACAACCTCTCCTCCTGCTGACGAAATCTTGTTTGAAGGCATGTAAGGTCGGGCAACTGGAGGAAGAGATGCAGAACTAAATCAGATGATCAGGCGGCTTCAGCTGTGGCCATAAACCAACTGGGAAGGCAAATCCAGGCGTCACATTCAGGAACAGGAAACTCATATTAGCTTCCGCAATTCTGGTTCATGCTTTTGAAGCAATGAAGATGGGGAGGCATTGTTAGATGCTTTTGGTTGTTGTTGTTGCAGGAATCTTCTCTGGCTCTATAGACCACGTCAGTGGTTGAAGCATGAGCAAACAGTCCTGTTTGGCGCTCATGGGTCTCTAGTCCGTATGGCACAATAACATCATGAGTAATGTCACCAGGTGTGACCTAGAGAGCCAGGCATTGGCTGATGACCTCAAGCCCTTCTTGTGCTTTCTTATATGAATTTGACAACTTTGGCAGATGTCCTTTTAACATAGATGCATGCCATCAACATGGAAAATTATGACTGTCCTGCTCCATCGTACGAAGAAGGAAGCCATCATCACCATTTTTTCAAAGGAGGCTGATTCCTTGGAAGCAGAATATAACTCCTTCAGAGTTGGAACTGACCAAGCGCTTCAGGGTCATGAAACCCCTGACCCATTTTACATCCTCCGGCTCGGGCCAGGTTTGTCTCACCCTGTCCATGCTGAAAAGGCAGATAAATGGATCTGAGAGGAAACCAAGCCCAATTTCGCCACAGAAAACAAAATGATCTAACTGAGGCCATGTCTTGAGATGACACAACTCACTAGGAAAGACAACTATTGTCGGTAAGGAACAAGAGAATAGGAAAAGAGGGAGGCCACATTGTGGTGGATAGACTCCACCATGGAAGCCATATCCCTAAATTTACAGGACTGTTGATGACAGTTAATGGAGGTCTCGTGTTCATAGGGTCGCCATAAGTTGAAGCTGGCTTGACAGCAATGAATGTCCATAAATGCACCCTTGTTAGTAGTTTTAATTGCTCTTGGCCTCACATTGGTTACTCCCAAACAAAAGTTGGAAAAGCTGAGAGTAATGAACGTTCATTTTAGAAAGCAACTGATTTTGACTAGCAAGCTCTCAGCTGGAGCTACAGTTTGGCAGTTGCAGACAGTTAGGAACTTGAAAACTGTCAGTTGGTGAGGTCAGTTGCCTGGCTCCCTCTAGTGATCAAAACAGTGCTTTGCATCCTACAAGGTTCATTACATCTCAATCAATTTCTACACACTTGTGGCACGTACTAGGTGTCCTTTTACTATACACTAGCCATCCCCTGCCATGCGTTGCTGTGGCCCAGTCCATGTATATGTGTTCTGTGTGTGTATATATTTGTGTTTATATGTATATATGTGGTTTTTGTGCATGTGTTGTAATGTGTTTTTTTGCTTTTTAAGTCTCTTCCACTGTGTTTTTCAGTGCTTTTATGAGTGGTGTTCACTCATTGGCCTGATAGGTGTATTGTGTCCAAATTTAGTGTCAATTCACCCAGTGGTTTTTGAGTTATGTTAATCCCACAAACTAACTTTACATTTTTATTTATATAGACTGGCCATCCCCTGACACGCGTTACTGTGGCCCAGTCTGTGTATATGTGTTTTTTGTGTGTATATATTTGTGTATATGTGTATATATGTGGTTTTGTGCATGTGTTGTAAATGTATTATTTTTTTGCTTTTAAAGTCTCTTCCACTGTGTTTTTATGAGTGATGGTCACTCGCTGGCCTGATACATGTATTGTGTCCAAATTTTGTGTCAATTCACCCAGTGGTTTTTGAGTTATTTGAATCCCACAAACGAACATTACATTTTTATTTATATAGATTGGAACAGACACGCAGGTTTTAGATCAGAAGTGAACAACCTGATGCCTTTCAAGTTTCTTGGGCTTCAATCTCCATCATTCTCAACCATTGGCCAAATTAACTGGGGCTGATGGGAATTGGTAGTCCAAAGTCAGGCAATCTTTCTCTGGTTGAGCCATGGTGGTGAAATGGGGTAAACCCTTGTGCTGGCTGGACTGCTGACCTAAAGGTTGCCGGTTCAAATCTGTGAGATGGGGTGAGCTCCCGTCTGTCAGCTCTAGCTTGTGGGCACATGAGAGAAGCCGCCCAGCAGGATGGTAACACATCCAAGCGTCCCCTGGGCAACGTCTCTGCAGATGGCCAATTTTCTCACTTCAGAAGCAACTTGCAGTATGTTTTCAAGTCACATCTGACACAATAGAGTCTGAGAGCAAACCTCTCAAGAATGCTGAATTATATTAATAAATGTGAGAGACTAGTTTAGGCTATGATGGGACTTGTGCCATCTTCCAGATGTCAAACTATAACTCCTAGTCACCCAATCCAGCACAGCCAATGGTGGAGAACGCTGAGACTTGCAGTTCACTAACGTTTGATGAACCACACTTCTCTTAGTACAATTTGAGACATATAGCTCTGGTTGTTTGGAAGTGTCCCCACATTATGCTACTGCTGGTACTCAAGCCTCTAAAATTGTATCAAGTCAAGCCTTTAAGAGAGACCAAGGTGCATCTCCAATGTGGAATTAATAAAGTTTGGCACCACTTTAACTGCTGTTACTCAATGCTATGAATTATATACGAGTTACAGTTTTACAAAATGATGAGGCACCAGCACTGTTTAGCAGAGAAGGCTAAAGACTTTGTCAAACTAAAACACCTGTGATTCCATAGCACAGCCATGGCAGTTAAAGGAGTGTCAAACTGCATTAAGTCAACAGTGTGGATGCCCCTTTGAGGACAGGAGACCTAAATCCAGGTTCCTGGCTGAGGAAAAAGCATAAGAAGTCACACCTTCTCATGACACCCAAACTACACCAGTCAAAGTTAGGAATACACCAGTTTTATTCTATAAACCGTTAGAAGTAGATTTACACAGCTATCAGTAGCTACATGGCACCCATTCTTGGCACTACAGCACTGAGTAATGCTCAGTTTCATTCTCCACAGTATTAGTAAGGCAGGCATATTTCCACTAAGGCATGCAGGCTGGATCTTATTCCATTCCGTATTTTTCTTGTAGTTCTTTTACTTTTGCTATGTATGCTTTCATTGCATCTTCTTTAGACATCCCTGGAAGAAAAAGAGAGAGAGAGAGAGATTAGCCAGGCATATGGTGGTTTAAGGCACATTCATGGGTCACTTCACACTGCAATTATACTGCAATGATTGCACGTTAGCTGCCACGACAACTTCCTGTGGAACCCTGAGATTGGCAGCTGATGGGGTGGAGCCTTTAGGATGCTCCGTCAGAGACCAACCCTTGTGCCTCTGCTCAAACTACAAATCCCAGAATTCCATTTAAGACAGGCACCCATGTGAGTTAAGGGGGAAGCAAAGGTCTGTAACTGTGCCTTGTGAAAGGGCTCCATGCCTTACAACAGCAGATTATTTGGGAGTTTGCTTAAGCAATGGCTCCACTGTGATAAATTATAACAAAAGACCAGGGTCTCATCCTTTCCACTTCTAGGTTTCATCAGGAGTCCAATGTGATGAGGCTAAGTGAGGACTACAGCTCACCTTCATGTCTTATGATGTATCCAGTGAAGTGACAAATACATATTTTATACATTTTATATATTTCATGCTGGATCTATATGAATGGGGCTAAAATAGGCCCATGTCTCAAGACTATTACCAATTCTTTTAGCTATAAGACCAAGAATATTTTGAAAAGCAAAGCCCATGTGTGCACTATGCCAGAATATTATAAGTGGAACTGCTGGTTTTTGGATAAGCCTGCTATAACAGATTTGACACTGAAACAGGGTGCTTTTGGATGCTTATCCATTATTGCAGGCATGGACAAACTTCAGCCCTCCAGGTGTTTTGGGCTTCACCCCCCCCCCTCAATTCCCAATAGCCGGTAGGCATGTCAGGCATGATTGGTGCCTGGTGGATGAATGCCATAAAATGAAATATGAAACTCAGGTGTGAATGCATTAAAAAGCATTTTTCATGATATCTAAAAAGTACATTAAATGCTGAAAGCTACAAAGCTTTATACTTCATACTCATGACCTAATGGGGTTCTTCTGCTGATGGAACTGCAGAAAAGGGATAATTTCCTTCCCTTCCAACTCTGCCATCCTCTGCAGGCTTTCAAAGTCTGCTCTGGACATTCAAAAGATCTCACTGCTTTAAGTATGCAGGAACATGTATTTTGCACACATTAACTTCAAGAACTTATTTTTAGACACAGAGTCAATTCATAATAATCTTTATGTCTACCCCATGCTCATATCCTATGTACTCCCCCTAGTTCCTTTTTCTTCTTGTGCCTTTTAAAAAAAATACTATCATTTTAAAACTTTGATTTGGTGAATTATTGTGTCAATTTTTCAGGTGGTAAAAAGGACTATCCTGGGGGGCAGAGGAGAAAAAGCAAGCCTCATTGTACTAGGGATTGGCCATTAAAGAATTACCTTATACCAATAGGAAAGATTATGGTTTGACGATTGTATTTCTCTACCAGATAAACCTTTTATTAACAGGAAACCAGCAGAACTACCAATACAAGTGTAGATAGCTACATCGGGAGTAGTAAACTTACTTATTCTAATTTTAGACAGTACACAGAATAATTACTCATGGAGATCTTCCTCCATGTGCAAAGGTAAATTGCTTCCATGCTAGCAGCACACATCCTACCAAGGCTACTCTTAATTTCCTTCTACAGGCAGTCTGAGGGGTTGTTTGATATGTTATGACTGTCCATTGCTGTCTTTGGTCACATCTGTGAATTTATTAGTTTTTCCCCCACAAATCTTACCTTTTAACTTATTCCAGGCATCCCACTTGGCTTTGCCCTTAAAATCAAGCATTCCAGGACGTTCTGAAAGACAATGAGCAGACACATTGTGATTCTTCCATCAGGATTGGGGAACAGTTTTGGATGGAGTGTTCATGTTAGAAGAGTCAAAGCACTTTTGGTTTTTGGAGGGTTTCAGATTTCTAGATAAGAGAAGCTCAACCTGTATTCTGTCTAGGCAGTCAATAAGCCCAGATTTGACAAGCCAAAACAAGATTGTCACTTGACAACTTAAATTTTACATCAGGTAAAGTAATCCCAAACCATCTGACAGAAATCATATATAATCTGTGTCTATGGCTTGAAAATATTGTAAAAATGTCAACAGGCAAACTTTAATATTACCGTTGTATATAAGTGACACCACTTTACTATGCCACTGTATATCATGTAACTTGAACATGTTATTAATGGAGGATCCTGGAACCAAATCCACTGTATCTTTTTTCCTGCATTGTTCCATTTAAAAATTAAAACATAGGAAGAAGTCACAGGTCCCTAGCTGTACACATATCCAAAGGCATATGGGGCCTGTTTTACCCAGCATACTTCTACATCAGTAGTTTCTAAACTCTGGTTCTCCAGATGCTTTTGGTCTTTATCCCCTGGAATTTCTGACTGTTGGCCAAGCTTGGAGTTCAGTTCTGAAACATCTGGTGGAGCAAAGTTTGGAGACTGAAGTTGTTCAAACGCCTACTCAGAAGACATTCCAATTACTCCATCTTTGTTGAATTTTTCACTTTCTTAGGAAATACAGATGGAAGCAGCAGTAGAAAACATGGGAGGTGTACTAGTTCCATGAATGAGCCAAGACAAAGGGAAAATAAAAATAAAGAAAAAAGACACAAAATGATTAAAACTTTTTAGAAGCAAAACTTGTTGTTACAGGTGCTGCTTCTTGGTGACATACTGTTTTATGCAGATAGTCGTTGATCATCATGGCTGTCCCCGAACTGACAGCACTTCTGGGACTGTCATGAAACAGTATTCTAAGGTTCTCTGCTTCTAGATCAATGGTTCTCAGCCTGTGGGTCCCCAGATGTTTTGGCCTTCAACTCCCAGAAATCCTAACAGCTGGTAAACTGGCTGGGATTTCTGGGAGTTGTAGGCCAAAACACCAGGAGACCCACAGGTTGAGAACCACTGTTTTAGAGCAAGGGATGGGTAGATCATATGAAGGAAAAACTTGGCACGAAGCAGATTGACTCTAGCATTCTTTACCATTGGTTATGCTGACTGAGGCTCCTGGATTTGCAGTCCATCAAAGTCTTACATGATTCCCATCTCTAGCTATCCAATAAGAATGGATTGTGTATAAAAGAGAAGGGATGGAGAAACTTTGGTCTCTTTTATGTTTTAGACTTTGCCTCCCAGAAGTCCCAACCAGTATGCTATGCAAACTATTTAGTTGGCCAAAGTCTTCCCACTCGCACTAAAGTGACTGAACTTTGAGGCGACACCTTCCAGTCAGGCTCTAGGCTAGCAGTTTGCACCCCTTGCTTTTAGCGTCTCTTCCCCTGGGATGCTGCTAAATCCGAACTCTCTGTGTGTTTGTTTCAATATTTGGTCTTCCTGGCTCATCAGAAGAACAAAGGATTGGGTCTTCCACAACAACTTGGGAGAAAGGTTAGGATTTTTTTAAAAAAAAATCCCCTTTTGATCAATGCCTATGTTTTGGAATACGGAGTAAGAACTATGCATGTTGAACATGAACATTTCAGAATTCAATTATGTGCAAGGTAGTTCTTTTAACTCCTTCCCTAGGTTATAAAAGTACTCCAGGCTGCTTGTACTAAAGTGTCCCTGACCTTTAGTTCTATTTGGCAGTGTCATCTTGGAGAAAAGCTCAGCAAGTGTCCCTTATTCTCCACTGCAGATGGCCTTCAGCACAGTTGCCAGGAGTTCCAGATTTCCCCCCTTCCCCAGCACACCCAACAGTAGCAGTATTGTTTCAAAGCTATTGGAGGGGAGCATTATTATTTGGTAACAGTGTATTAAATCCTTTTTTTTTTTGCTTAAATACAAAAAAGTTATAAAGACCAAAAATGTACTTAGGCTGCATCTACACTGTAGAAAGAATGCAGTTTGACACAACTTTAATTTCCATGGCTCAATGCTCTGGAATCCAATGAATTATAGTATTTAGACATCTCTGCCAAAGCATGCTAAACTACAGCTCCCAGGATCATTAAGCCATGGAAGTTAAAGTGGTGCCAAACCATATTTGTTCTATAGTCTAGGTGCACCTTTAGATTTCCCTTCTTGTTTTATGCAGGAGAGCAGAGTTTTAGAGCCCTTTTACACTACAAAACTATAACCCTCTGACTCTACTCTAACTTATCTGTATCATATAGAATCCCAGATTTGTAATTTGGTCAGAGGTGCTAGAGGAGCTCTCTAATTGGGATTGCCAAACAGCCCCCCCCCCCCGCTCTAAACTAGATTCCAGGATTCCACAGTACGTTGCCATGGGAGTTCAAATGGAACTATACAACTGTAATATAATGTGAAAACATCCTTAGGAAACTTGAGGACAGACCTGTTGTCTGATTGCTGGAGCTTTAAGTAGGCTAGTAGGTCAGGCTGGTGATTGGCACCATTTCAGAGTCAATGAGGAGGATTGCCTTTGAGGTAGTACTTAGCATACAAGAGTTGTGTTCATGTAATTTGAGCACCAAGATAATCCTGGTAGTTTCATTTCAACATAGTACATTGAACTACAAGTCTTTTTTTCTCAAAAAGGAAATTGCAGTGTCTTTCTACACATATGATCACGAAACACATCAGATTTACTTTAGCAATTTCTAGAAGGAAAATCCTCCTACCTACAGCACTACCTATGGTGACATGCAGACTGTGGTAGAAATTAATCACTAATTGGATGCAGTACTGGAAAAGGTAGGGGTTCTTTCCATTTTCTGTTGGGTTGTCTGAAAGATAACCTCCTTCTTAAAAACATAAAACCCAAACATATTCAAGACTAAACTAAAGTGCACAGACACTGGTGCCTTAGAGTGCTAGTAGCAATGGAAAGCAAACTGATACTTTCTGCAGTCATTTTCTGAACACTCATTTAATTTGGTAGTATACTAATGTGGCAATATACCCATAGAAGACGTATTAAATTGTTACAAAATCATGGGCAAGAGACATGCCTAAGCAGGAGTAAGAACTGCCTTAAGGCTTCAAATGCAGCAACTCCAAACAACAGAGGCAGGTGCCATTACAATGCAATCCATATTGTTACTCAATCCTGGGGAACAATCTTTCCTCTGCAGCATATTAAATTTTAGCACTGCTGTGTTTCAAACACTTTTCAGTTTGGATTTTCCACAACCATCAGATATATTCTGACTTCCACATATGCTTCCCAGTTACGATGGATAGTTTAGGTATGAGACAGATTGTCGCCATAATCAGTATCTTTTAGCTGTGTCAAATGTTTCTACAAGTTGCCTCATGTCTTTTGACAGCCAATTTGACTAGAGCTATTAATTAGGCAATTCCCTGAACTACTAGTTTGGTTGAATTACGTCATTTAGAATGTGGAATATTTCCAAAGATGATGCATGTGTCATTCCACTAGACTTTATTGCAGAACATTTCCACAAAATCTAGTGCAAAATCCACACCTGAGGTCCGTTACATTCATTTTGTCTCATATGATCAATTCTAAGGGAGTTTTGAGGAATGTCTTTCAGCCAGAAGAAAATAAACTACTAGTTGATCAGATTTTTCCTTTCTCTACATACTCAGAGTGGGGCAGGCAAAGAGGAAAGGAAACTTAGTGAGTAGAAGTCTATTCATAAATCAGAAATGATAAATATGAGAAAGAACTAGTGAATGTCCCAGCAACCGGGAATTGAAGCAAGACCAAAGTATCTTAATAATGACCAATCCACACAACAATCTTTGTATATTGCAGGTGTACTGAAGCATGTTCTCATCCCATGAAGCCAGAAAGCATTGTGACTTTATGCCACATGTCCATGCAAGGTGAAGACACTTCTGCTGCTCTTGTGAGAGGAAGCAGATCTTGCAGGTAGATCATAAACAGCAGCTGCACAGTATAAATAAGTGGCTTTCTAGCAAACAAGGAGCTTGGAGACAGGGAGTCAAGTTGACCTTGCTGCAAATGCTTGGGAAATTTAAAGAGTTCTAGACTGATTGAATATTGACAGTTGTCCAGTATTTAGTTCAGTATCACTAAATATCTCTGAAGCATAATGTGGGTTTCATGGGATTGTTGCCTATCTAAGGAGACTGAAATAAACAAATGATGTTGGGATATATTTCCAGTTCTGGCAACAATTTTGAGAAGCAGAGTGATTGAAAGCCTTCAGAGGCATGACTATGTATTTCTTTGTCAGCACTTACAACTGACTGCATGGGCGATCAGTTAACTCATACCTGTATTTACATCTCCAACAGTTGCCTGCTTGTAATGACCGTAAATAAACAACATTTCTTCATCTATTGGTTGGGTCTTCAGCTTCTTAACTTCTTCTGCAGCTTTTTCAAACTCTGCCTGTTGAAACAAATGTATTTATTAAAAATGTGATGTTGAAAGACACACATTGCTTTATCGGTTACAGCACTTTCTTATGTCCATTTATTTGTAAAGAAGTCTGTTGAGACTGACTCAGCTGGGCAAAAGTCATAGAGAATAGAAGTTTGAATATCTTTCAGTGGGTAGGAGTGTTGTGAAACCAGACATTTCCCAATCACTTGGCAAGAAAGATGCTTCCAGAAGAGTTGTGAGGGCTGCTTCACATATTACACAATGTCTCTGGAGTAACTAGCTTAAGTCACACCCATTGACAGATTTTTCAAAGACCACGTGCAGTTAGATCTCAGCTTAGAAAAGTTATGTTGGAATACAACTTCTAGAATCTTCGCAGCAAATATAGCCAATTGGGTTGTTGTAAGTTTTGGACTATATTACCATGTTCTAAAGGCATTCTCTCCTGACATTTTGCCTGCATCTATGGCAAGCATAGGACCTCACTACCTCTGAGGATACTTGCCATAGATGCAGGCAAAATGTCAGGAGAAAATGTCTCTAGAACATGGCCATATAGCCTGAAAAAACCTACAACAACCCAGTGATTCTGGCCATGAAAGCCTTCGACAATACAATATAGCCAATTGCTTTTGAGTGGACATGCTGCCTCAATGAATTGTGGGAGCCGTGTTCCAAAAAGTAACTTTTTCAAGAATTGTGCTAGACTCCACAGAATCAAAACTGTTTAAGGAAAGGAATCCTGGTGCCCACAAGTCAACACCGTTTCCCATACAGTACACATTTTATTTTATCTCAATACTTGTAGTTACCACGTTGCATGTGTTGAGTAATGTGTATGGACTTCTTCCATGCTCAACCCCGGAAGCTGAGAGCGAAACAAAGATTTAATCATGGACCCTATCAGAGCAATCATTTCAGGAAATTCTGAGCTCAGTTAAGTGAATGCTTGTTACAACAGCACTAGTGTTTTCAGATTTAAAAATTCTTACACACAGGATAGCACTTTAATTATTACGGTGCAAGGGATTTGTAGTTTGGTGAGGAACCAGCACCCTTTGACAGAGTGTACTAAAGACATTGTAATACTACAACTCCCAGGATTTGACTGCATTGAGTTTAAAGTGCATTTAAAGTGATGTCAAAACACATTAATTCTACATTGTAGGTGAACCCTGGTTGTACTTCCTGCTAAAAGTCTGGCTCCTGGCAAAAGGTTTTACTCAGTTTAGTATCCTGACAAGATGTATCAGACAATGGCAGCTGCTAACAGAAAAACACTCATGTCTTCCATTTTCATTAAGTGTATCACTTCAACACTGAATTCCATGGGGGCAGCTATGTCAGTTTGTTACTTGGTTAACAGGGAGTCTCACAACTCCACGAGACAACAGGCTAAAGCATAAGCTTTGGAAACTGCAGCCTACAGGCATCAGATGAAACGGTCTGTAGCCTGCACAAACCTATGCCAAACAAAGGCTCTTAAACCTCCCAATGTGCCTGGGACCATGCTTCTGCCCTTTGGCTACAACTGCTTCTTTCATTCATTTCTGGAAACGTGCCACAGACCAGAAATGAAAGAAAGAAACAATTGCAGCCAACATGGGAAGGAACCCTGCAAGTACTGTGTATCCAACAGCTGAAGAATCAGGACACCTTTTTAACACAGTTGACCTGCTTTAACCATTAAGCATCCCTTATCTGCAATTCCAGACTTTAAAATCCTCCAAAAAATCTCCATGTGGGTGGCTGAGACAATGACACCTTTGCTTTCTAATGATTCGAGGTGCACAAAATTGGTTTCATGCACAAAACCATTAAAATATAGGCCATGGGGAGAAGGTGTATATAAGCCTTGGATATTTCATTATGTATATATATGTACATATATGGAAGCAGATATTTGAAAACGGGTAGGGGTGTGTGTTCAAAAATGGTTCTGGTCCCATTCTTTTAGACAAGGTATACTTGACCTATAAATGAATAAGCTGTGCAACCAATTCAAGTGAGAAGTAAGGACTCCATGATGGAAAGATAAATCTGACAGCATTTTATTCTCCTCTTCTGTGGGTGGAAAGGAGAGCAGAGGGACTAGCTCAGCCTAGAAATCATTAACTGCACAAAATGAAAGGCTTTGTAAACGAAATTTCAGCGCCGCGTGAAACTGCCTTGCAACCCACCCTGCTCAAAGAAAAAAAAAAAACCCAGGGAAACTCCCCCAGCAAAGCAGTTCCTTCATTCCATACCAACTTTGGTTCTTTTCTCTTGAAGCCCCCCTTTAGGACTTACCTGAGTTGGAGTAGTACCTGGAGGGGACTGAAATAGCTACACTCTCCTCTTTCTCCTTTATATCTTTTACTATATTTTTGCTGGTTTGTATTATTTTTCTTTTACTCTCTGCAATGATGTAATAATCTGTATTACTTCCAATATAATGCAATGCAATATATAGATGTGTGTATCTCTCTATATTTATTTGTACAACTTTGATTGAAACATATCTCCAAGTTGTACATATATATATTTATATTGTAAGTTGTACATTTTATACACACACACACACACACACACACACTTGTTCAAGTTGCAATATATAAATGTCTTAAAAGTTGTACAGATAGATTAAAACATAAGTTTGAAATAATTGCACGTTTCACATAACCGGCCAAAGGAGGCATGGAAGTCATTTTCCTCCTTTCTCCTTTATATATTTTATATACCACCTTGAGTTGCCTGAGGGGTGAGAAGGGCAGTATACAAATAAAGTAAATAAATAAATATCTTAAACAATCAGGGCCAGCTAACACCTCCTAACAAAAGATTCCCCCCAGCAGGAAGCAGCCAGGCTTTGAAGCTGCAAGGCCATTCAATGCTGATCAAGATAGCCAATTGCAACATTCACACTTGCCTCCAACAAGCAAGAGTTCTTTCTCCCACTCTGGACATTCCACAGATATATAAATCTCACTTGCCACGTTTCCAACAGACCTCACAACCTCTATAGATGTGGGCGAAACGTCAGGAGAGAATGCTTCTGGAACATGGCCATACAGCCCGAAAACCTCACTGCAACTCATTTTCTATTTTGTTTCTTGCTGGTTTGTATTGTATATATTGCAAGTTGTATAGACAGATTTAAACATCACATAGAGAAAACGAATACAAAACAGCAAAAATATAATAATATAAATATGCAGAGCAGACATATATGGTAAATACATTTACTGAAATATATATTTGTAAAGGACTTACTTGGCTCATGATGGCAATACAACTTAGTGCCTTTCCACTCAAACTCGGCTAGCGCGACTACTCCCTTCTGCACCACCTTTGGCAAAGCACTCTTTCACACATCAGCCCAGCCCCCGGCGACCAATCACAGGCGGGAGGCGGAGCCTCGCCCTGGCCCTTCATTCTATGCCGCTTCGAAGAAGGAAGAGACCCACGCAGCTCAAGCCATAGAGATAAGCGTGCCTAAAAAGTTGAAGAGTGCATCATTTCCGCTTCTAGAGTGTACTTCGTGGACTTCTTTTGCAAAAGATTGAAGGTGGAGAGAACAAACATGCAGAAGTGATTCCTATAAACGGCCATGCTTCAGAAATACGATGCCACTTATTCAGACAAGTAAACGGGCGATGTAGGATTTCGGACTGAAAATAGATTTCAAAGAGTGTGTGTATCCATAAATCCATATAGATATAAGTCTATCTATCTGTAGAGATATGTTCCAAAAGTCTCCATATTTAGGAAAAAGGAAACATATTTTATATTGTATTGTTAATTTTTAATATGTTTACATTTATTTATTTATTTATTTATTTATGTATTTTATACATTTTAATTGTAATTCATAAATACGTTTAGCTACAATTTCCCAATTTCCCATTTTCTCAAAGTATGTCGCCAGAAAGCAAGAGTACATGTGTGTGTGTGTGTACACGCACACACATACATTCACACGTCCTCTTGTTTTCTGGTTTAGATATATAAGGATCATATTATGATTTGTATGCAGAACACATCATGCGATATGCGGGGCTTGATGAATGCAAGGCTGGGGTTAAAATTGCTGGAAGAAACATTAATAATCTTAGGTATGCAGATGATACCACTTTGATGGCCAAGAGTGAGGAGGAGCTGAGGAGCCTTCTCTCCTCCTCACCAAGGTGAAAGAAGAAAGTGCAAAAGCTGGGTTGCAGTCAAACATTTTAAAAAAACCAAGATTATGGCAATCAGACTGATTGATAACTGGCAAACAGAGGGAGAAAACATGGAGGCAGTGACAGACTTTGTATTTCTAGGTGAGAAGATTACTGCAGACACAGACTGCAGTCAGGAAATCAGGAGACGTTTACTTCTTGGGAGGAGAGCAATGACCAATCTTGATAAAATAGTGAAGAGTAGAGACATCACATTGGCAACCAAGATCCACATAGTTAAAGCAATGGTATTCCCAATAGTTTTTTTTTTTTTTGTCGTGTCAGGAGTGACTCCTGGTGTGAGAGCATTGGCCGTCTGCAAAGACGTTGCCCAGAGGACGCCTGGATGATTTGATGTTTTTATCATCCTGTGGGAGGCTTCTCTCATGTCCCCGCATGAGGAGCTGGAGCTGATAGAGCTCATCCGCCCCTCCCTGGATTCGAACTTGCGAGCTGCTGTTCTTCAGTCCTGCTGGCACAGGGGTTTAACCCACTGCGCCAAAAAAACCCAAAAAAACAAAAACCCCAAAACCTACAGATGTGAGAGCTGGACCATAGGGAAGGCTGAGCAAAGGAAGATAGATACTTTTGAACTGTGGTGTTGGAGGAAAGTTCTGAGAGTGCCTTGGACCACGAGAAGATCCAACCAGTCCATCCTCCAGGAAATAAAGCCTGACTGCTCATTGGAGGGAAGGATACTAGAGGCAAAGATGAAGTACTTTGACCACATCATGAGGAGACAGGAAAGCTTAGACAATGATGCTGGGGGAAATGGAAGGAAAAAGGAAGAGGGGCCGACCAAGGGCAAGATGGATGGATGGGATCCTTGAAGTGGCTGGATTGACCTTGAAGGAGCTGGGAGTGGTGACGGCTGACAGGGAGCTCTGGCGTGGGCTGGTCCATGAGGTCACGAAGAGTCGGAAGCGACTGAACGAATAAACAACAACAACATAATGACTTGACTTTATAGTAAGACCCACTAACTCAGGGGTCTTCAAACTTTTTAAACAGAGGGCCAGGTCACAGTCCCTCAAACTATTGGAGGGCCAGATTATAATTTGAAAAAAACATGAATGAATTGCTATGCACACTGCACATATCTTATTTGTAGTTCACAAAACACTTAAAAACAATACAATAATTAAAATGAAGAACAAATATAAACTTGTTAGTATTTCAATGGGAAGTGTGGGCCTGCTTTTGGCTGATGAGATAGGATTATTGTTGTTGTTGTTGTGTGCTTTCAAGTCATTTCAGACTTAGGCTGACCCTGAGTGAGGGCAGGGAAAATGACTTTGGAAGGCCGTATCCAGCCCCCGGGCCTTAGTTTGAGGACCCCTGCACTAAGTTATTTCTAAGTTAAGTTTAGTAAGTTACTTTTTTGAAAAATTGTAGTAGTTTCTGCAGACTTGGTTTAACTTTAGAGTAAATCTACATTGTAGAATTAACGCAGTTTGATGCCACTTTAATTGCCATGGCTCAATGCTTAGAGAGTCCTGGGAGTTGATGTTTTACAAGGTATTCAGCCTTCTCGAGCAAAGAGTTGAACTCGGAGTTTTCTCATTGGGTGCCTACAATAGCCAATGTTCTTGGGACAGCCAATCGAGGGGAGGGGCGGGGCAAAGCGTTAAAGGAGGCGAGGCTGTCTTTCGGAAATGAAATTGGGCGCATGCGCAGGAGATGGCATGAGTGGCTCTGCGGCGGGAAGTGCGACTCGGTTGGGCGGAGGAGGGATGTCTTCGCCGAAGCGGTAACGAGCAATGCAGGCAGAGGCTGCAGGTGCAGGGGATAAGCTTTGGTGTATTTTTGCAGCTGTGGTTTGGCCCTTGGTTTATGTCTTAAGGCTGCATCTACACTGTAGAATTATTGCAGTTTCGCAACGCTAGTGCCACCCCAAACTCCCAGGATTCCATACTATAAAGCTCGGACAGTTAAAAGACAGTGCCAAACTGCACTAAATCTAGAGTGTAGTTCAGGTATGGGCAAATTTGGGCCCTCCAGGTGTTTTGAACTGCAACTCCCACCATTCCTAATAGCCTCAGGCCCCCTCCTTTCCCCCCTCAGCCGCTTAAGCAAAAAGGAAAGGGCCTGAGGCTGTTAGGAATGGTGGGAATTGAAGTCCATAATACCTGGAGGGGCCAAATTTGCCCATACCTGGTGTAGATGCACCCAAAGCCTGGAAAAGGGCCCCTCTTTTGTCCTAGATGAGCATCCCTTCTCAGAAATGCCTGGGTTTTGGATTTGGATTTTTGAATATTTGCACCAGCATAATGAGCTATCTTGGGGATGGGATCCAAATCTGAGCATCAAATTGATATATGTTTCCTAAACAATTTATACATGCAACCTGGAGGTTATTTTATATACAATATTTTAAACAATTTGTGCATGAAAACGATTTGTGTACATTGAAGCACCGTTTGGACAATCTTGGGATTTGTGGCTTTTTGGGTTTCTGGGTAAGGGATGCTCAATTTGTACCGTATTTATGATCAATGTATTGTCAAAGGCTTTCATGGCCAAAATCATGGGTTGTTGTTGGTTTTTCGGGCTGTATGGCCATGTTCTAAAAGCATTCTCTCCTGATGTTTTGCCTGCATCTGTGACAGGCATCCTCAGAGGTTGTGAGGTTGTGTATTTATGATTGTTTCAAATGATCAACCAGTACTTCCAATGCTAGATTCTTACTTGCACGAAGTGTTCTTGGATTTACTCCTAGATTTACAAAGATAAATACTACTACACATTTTCAACAGTAGAAAGAGGACATACTTAACTAACTATATTGTTAGTTTCTTTTTCAAGTTTCACATACTGTTTGATAGGTGTACTAGCTAAATTTTGTCCATTCGTTAGTGTTCAGTGTTTCAAATCAGAGAGCAAATAATTACTTCTACATCACTAAGCTCTGTATCTCCTAGGGAATATTAATGAGCGAGCAGTGGCACTTGGAGTAAGTGGCATTACACTCTCTATGATCTGGATAGGATTGTGCTCTTGATAACCAAATCTACTTTGGCTTTTTGTTTGACCTCTGTCAGCTGTCAAAAGGTTCGATCAACTCTTAGGGTTTTTGTTTTGTTTTATCATTCTCAAGCCTTCTCTCAAAAGCTGTCTATTAAGAGCCAGCTAATTGGTTTGATAAGTTGTTTGCCTCTCCTTTAGGCGTTTTCAACCTGTGCCCTTGGATTGAGTGCCCTTCAAATTTTATTACTATGCTAGCTTGGGTACCTGGCTATGCCCGGGTTATTTGCAAAGGGCATTGTTTGCTTTTGGATGATAGGTCATATCACTTTGATAATTTGTGATGTTATTTATTAGAAAAACATCAGTCTTTTTTTTAATGAATGCTCCAATTAGAAAATGCATAAGGATGTGAGTGAACTATAATTCCCAAAATTGTGGGTCAGTCACTCCCAAACCCTGCCAGTATTCACAGTTGGCCATGTTGGGTCTGGATGCCGGTGAACTACAACTCCCATATACCAAGGTTAATCACCACCAAACTCCACCTGTATTCAGAGTTAGCCATGTTGTGTCTGTGTGCCAAATTTGGTCCAGCTCCGTTGTTGGCTGGACTAAACTCTGGATGCAGGTGAAATTGGGAACGATTGACAATCCATTGGATCACGATTTTAGTAAGGAGATGTTGAAGATTATATTTTTATGTCTTTGTTTGGTTTTTATACTATATGTTAATGTTTTAATTGTATTTATTATCTGTTTTTAACTTGCTCTTTATAGTTGTGGGGAGGCATCGAATTGTTGCCAATTGTGAACCGCCCTGAGTCACCTTTGGGCTGAGAAAGGCCGTATATAAATGCGGTAAATAATAATAATAAACTAAATTGTGTGCTTTTACCAATAATAGGTTTTTCTGGTTCTATAATGTTGAGGAATTGTTAAGTTTACATTTGCCAGAAAACAATGACAAGATCCCAGCAAGCTGCATCCCAGTGAGCTGCTACTAATAAAATAAAAGTGAAAAGATGTGGTCATCAAAAGAACTTGGATTAACTTTATTTATTTATTTATTTACTATACTTGTATACCGCCTTTCTCATCCTATCGGCAACTCAAGGCAGTTTACAACAAGTCAGTACACATAATAACAAAATACAGATTAAGCATTAAAACAATATAAAACCACAGTAGAAACAATAAAACCAAACATCATTATCGTCAGTGTCTCCTAGTTTAAACAGGGGGTAGCTTCTTTGAATTCATGCAACACTTCATAGTCTTCTGATCTGTAATCTGATTTCAATATAATCTGTACTGCACCTCTTTGTGTTTTTAAATGAGATTTCTATTTCCTTCCCAAATAATTACATTTTCAGTGCTGTAATACATATTACATGTATTTTACATGCACATACAAACAGACATGTGTACAAATAGTATTGTGCGTTCTTAACATAGATATGTATGTTTGCATGTCTCAAAAGAAATATTTGCTTTCCAGGTAATTTGTGGCTGACTCATGTCATCAGGAGACGTGACTTTGACTGTTCGACTAGTCCGTTCATTTGAGCACCGTAATTTCAAACCTGTTGTCTATCATGGTGTTAATCTGGACCAGACTGTAAAAGAGTTTATTCAGTTTGTGAAGAATGGTAAGAAGCTGTTGTCAAGAAGCTTCTACATATTTATATACAGTATTTTGGGAAGAAATGCAGTATTTGCCAAAATAACTGGCTGTCTGCTGCCCATTAATGTTCACAAGTATTGAGCAAAATAGACCAGTGCTCTGGCTTACAATATTCTTCTCTGCCACAATTTGAATAGACAAAGCTCCCAAGAATCCTAAAGCTTCTAGGATCTCCCCCAACCAGGATGATTGTGTTGTCTGGTTCTAGGATGCTAGTGTATGAGGAGGTGCCGTGTATGTAATTCTAACTTTAAACCTCCTCCAATCTGGTGCCCTCCAGATATTTTGGAGTGTGACTTTTAATAGCCTTAGTTAAAATGGCTGCTGGTGTGGAATTGTGGGGTTAGAGTTTCAGGCAGCTGGAAACATCATATATGGAAAAATGGCTGTAATTTCTAACACAGGTTGGAATTTTGCAGCCTTCTACATTGAATTGCAACTCCCAGCATTACTCTGGCCTGCTATCTGGAGTTGAAACAAGTTTAAGTTCAGCATTTGTAGGTTGCTCACAGTTCTCTCTCCTGCCTTAACATCTGCATCATGTGGGCTGGAGTCTCTGTACACTTGAGAGGAAATGCCATTGAAGAAATATTGGACAGCATTGCAGTGTTGATTCTAAAAGGACAGTTTGTGTAGTTCTTTTGTAAAAAATAAGTAAAAACTGTTCCATGTGTCTTCAACTTTTTCTCTCTCCCCCTCCCCAGATGTGGCACTAAGGACTACACTTCCACCTCCTTTTAAAAAGTACAAATATGGTATGTGTCTATCCTTATTTTTCAATTAAATCACATCATCACATGTTGTTGCTATGTATATTTATATCCCATTTTTTTAAATTTAGGACTCAAGGCAGCTCTTAAAAATAGGTATAGTTAAAAGTTTTTTTTTTCAGAATTCACAGCTATCACTCCATTGAATGGCAGCAAGTTTCATCTGTGTTGTATGAAGATACATATCATTTGATCTCCAGAAGGGTAGCTATGTTAACTCCTTAAATCAAAGCTCACCAGGTGTTGTTTGATGCCTTCAAGATTTAAGGATAGAGTTATGGCATAAGCGTTTGTGGACCAGATACCATCTTTATTAGATGACTCTGGGTTTTAATATAATGAGAAATTGAGAGTTTCTCTAGCTGTTTTCTGTACTCTGTGTATAACTTTACATCATGACCCACCTCAGTTGTTTCCCCCCGATGATAATGATAATAATAACCTCCCCAAGGGGATTCAGAGCAGATTACAGAATACATACATGGCAAACATTTAATGCCATTATACAATACATGTATGGCAAACATTCAGTGCTGTTATACAATTTACAAAGTACTTAGACAGAGGCAAGATTTTCCTCTTTTTCATTTCTGGCATCTGGAGGCTGTGTTCGACTCGGCCATGAGGAGGTGCTGTTGTTCCATTTTCCATGCCGAGGAGCCTGTTGTCCATGGACGCCTTCTTGATTGAATTGCTGGCACAGCTTCTTCAGGGGCGCTTTTTACCTCCCTACCTATTTATCTACTCACATTGCTGTTTTCGAAATGCTAGGTAAACAGAAGCTAGGGCTGACAGCAGGAGCTCAACCCGACCCATAGCTTTCAACTGCCAATCTTCTGGTCGGCAAGCTTTTCTGTAGTTGGCAGATTAACCTGCAATTCTAACCACGGCCCATGCAACATTGTCACTTTCACAAAATATGTCGCAGCCTATGTTTTGGCTCAGTGAAAGCTATCACTAGGAGTCTGGGGGAACTATACCAGCAACTGTAAGAGTTGGAGCTATTTTTTTGGAAGCTAAAATCCAATAAAATTTATTTCATTTGAATAGCAGTAAGATTTGACTTTCTTATTTCTTCAGGCTTTCTTTTAAATTACTTCCTGTTTTCACTCCTGCTCCTTTTCCTATTTACCTTTTTGGTTTAAGATTTGCTTTCTCTTAATCTGATGAATGTTTTCGCCTGAGTATTGCAATATGTAGAAATGGATTCTTGATAAGATGCCCTATTTGACTTAGTCAGGGGGTTCCTGTTTCTCTAAATTGACAACTGGAGCCATTTAACCTGAGCTAATGCTGTGATATTTGTATATTACTTTAGGCTATCTTAAAAAGAAAGCCCATGTTATGAAGTAGGGATATATTGAAGGGTTGTAGATGCTTTGGATATGTTTGCATTTGGGATGGGAAGAAATCTGGCATTCTACTGTGGGTAGAACTTTATCTCATGGAGGTATTAAAGAGCTGGACATTTTGGAATTTGCATCAGTATTATTCTGTACATTATTCATTCCAGTGTTAATTGGCAGAGTTGTCTTTTGGGTATTAATTTTTTATCATCTTGCTGAAGTGCCTTTTAAACTTGGCTCGCATGTTGAAGTGCTGCTCGTGACCCACAATCCTTTGAAATCACAATTTCCTTCGTGCATCTGCATTTCAATATCCAACAACTAATTGTGAGGTTAAAAAGGGTAGCCAAGTAGGAGCTGGAAGCATGGAATGAGAGGCTTATGTGTTGAAAGAATTTACATAGTAAATAAGTAGTGGGTAAAAATGAGGCTGGAGGTAAATAGGAAAGATCTTGGATATGAATCCAATAAATAATGTAAGACTTAAATCAAAGAAAAAGTTTTAGTTAACCCCCCCCCCCCCCCGCAAATTAATGAATTAAGATAGCCCAGTTATTATGGCAATAATGGACAGATGAGATATTTGAAGTGAAGAACACTTATGTCAAGCTAAGTTTTTGTTAATGTTTTATGATATAATTTCTGGGCAAAATCCAACAGTGGCCCAAACAACAGAGTCCAGCAGAATGGAACATAATGGTTTTGGGAATAAGTGGTTATTTTGTCCTCCTTTGCTAGTGTATATGTAAGGTCAGATTGATACAATGTTTGTGTGTTGGTTTATCAGTATATAATGTAGCACAGCTGACTAATCACCAACAGCAATAGATCATATCAATTGAAAGGTTGACAGTTTGAAGCCCGGGTCGGGATGAGCACCCGACCTTTACCCATCTCACTGTCCATCTGTGAGCGATGAGTAGAGAAATTGGGCACCACTTACGCAGGGAGGTATTTTACCGCACCATAAAAAGGAAATACCAGAAAAATGCCGGCGATCAAAAGAAGGAGGAAGTCTGTGATCAAGGTCTCTTCACAGTAGAGGGTGGAATGACAGCACCCCCCTGTGGCCAGAATCGATCACAACCTCCAGGAAGCCAAAGCTGGGAAAAATGTCAACATAATACCTCTATCTGTTGTCTATCCTGTGTGTTTAATGGCATTGAATGTTTGCTGTGAATGTGTACTGTGATCCGCCCTGAGTCCCCTTTGAGGTGAGAAGGACAGAATATAAAATAATCTTGTTTCCCTCTAAAACTGGATCTGGGTGGAATCCTTTAGACTAAAGATGATTTTAGATGGTCCAGAAAGTTGTAAGAAAGAAGGAGCTGAAAATTAATGCTGGATTTCATCCTATGTGAGAGAATCATGGAATGCCATAGTAATGATGCTGAAATAGGACCCTGGCTTTTGTTGGGTCAGTCATTCTGGCATATTAAGAATGAGAATTTATCTATTTTTGAAGAAAATATTATAGAAATTGAAAGTTTCAAATGATTATAATCAGGATTCTATTGTTCGCTGTCAGGGGAAGCTCTTTCAAAAAGAAAGCATTAGCCTTTGGGGATATTATAACTTTTATTCACCCTGAAACATGAAGAAACACTAGATTAGTTAGGACGATTGTCAAAGAAAGTTGCTGATGAGCCTAGAATACACACAGTTTCTATCGTCCATTCCCTTCCAACATTTCATATGCTCGGTGTTGATTATTTTTCTTGTACTTTTGGGATAGTTTTTTTGAAAATACTTGTATGTTGATGACTCCTCAGTATTCTGAATTTTTTGAAAATTAGTATTAAGTAGCACTTCGTTTTACACTTATTTAATATCCATTAAATTCAATGGCACTTCTCTTTGTAATAAATATAGAATTTTCCTGTTAATGATCGAAGTGATGTTCCTTGGAGAGGATTGGGACTCCCTACCTCAAAACTGTGGTGTCTGTTTGCTTCTCCCTGTGTGAAGAAAGTAGTGGAAAGAGATAATAACAGAGTATTGTATATACATGCAGAACAGTGTGTGTACTAGAAAAAGACCAAAATCAAAACAAACTTCAAAATAAATTATCTCTTTTCAGACACAATGAAGATCATTCATCAGGCACATGGCTCTAAGGTATATTTTGTGATTGCTTGCTTTCCCTTTAATGTTTGCAAATATAATGTAATGGTGTTGAATGCTTTCTCCTAGGATGTAATACGACAGTCCTTAACTGGGAATCCTATATTTGTCTTGATTATCTTCCCCTACCTCTTGACTTTCTAGACCAATGAACTCGTCGTCAGTTTAGAAGATGATGACAAACTGATGTTGGCAGAGGACAGCACCCTGAAAGCAGCGGGAGTAGGTGGGTGGTGCACTGGGATTGACTGAAGTCTCAGCTCATTGTGCTTGTCATTATCCAGAGAGCAGTTGATTCTGTTTGGATAGCCTGCCGAAAAGCAAATGCTGTCCCTCAAAGACTGCATGCAACATGGTAATTATTCAGGAAGGTGTGGGGTTCCATGTACATTCAAATCATGGGGCTTGAGGGCAATATGCATCTCCCTTCAGAATTTTAATAGAGGCATTTTTGAATGAAGAAAATACATGCTTAGAATTCTGTCAGGTTAATTTTAAATGATTGACAGCTTGCTTATTAATACCATGTCTGCTTAGTCTTTTGGTAACATTTAAACAGATGTTTTGGCTGTAAATTTAAGCAATGGAACTAGTGAGAAGTAATGAGATGATTGTGTGATTAATATTGTGCAGTGCAAGGCTGGAGAGTTGCCTAGATTAGGGCTTCTTGAACTTTTTCGACCAGCTATCCCTTTCCAGCTGAGTAATATAGTAATGTTTACATGACCCCAGATTTGTGTGTTTGTGTGTGTCAGGAGAGATTTAAGAAACTACAAGTTGCTTCTGGTGTAGGAGCCCCCGGTGGTGCAATAGGTTAAACCCTTTGCCGGCAGGACTGCTGACCGAAAGGCTGGCAGTTTGAATCCGGGGAGTGGGGTGAGCTCCTGTCTTATCAGTTTCAGCTTCTCATGCAGAGACATAAGAGAAGCCTCCCACAGAATGGTAAAATATCCGGGCATCCCCTGGGCAATGTTCTTGCAGACGACCAATTCTCTCACACCAGAAGCGATGACCCCAGATATAAAAGGTATATAAAATATGTACGAAAATCAAACATTTACTGATAATAAACCAGCATTTGCAAGGCTTGCTAAACAGGCTGATTTTCCTTTTTGCGGAATACAGCTGAAGTATCTTCTGCAGCGTCCACTGTAAATACTGTATATTGTTGCTAACAGATTTGTGTAAATGGGTTGTATTTGGAAACCTTTTACTGTTGCCAAATTTTTGTGACTCCAACACTGAGATAAGGAGACCCCATTTGGTATCAGGACCCACAGTTTAAGAAGCAGTGGTCAAGATCACTTTGGGGAAGACATGTGGAAGAGGACATGGTTCATATCTGCTTACTTCAATCAGGAGGCACTACCTGCCAGAAAACTGAGTTGTGTGGCTAACCAACTGTCACTTTGGGTTCAGTGAAAGCCACTGAATGCTTACATAGCAGGCTTTGAGACCCTGAGAGCTCTTGCTTTTAAAGACTAGATTTGTAATTATTCCTGGATCTTTTTCACGCTATTTAAAATGTTAACACATTTTGAGTTAGGCAAAGTCTTCAAGTCATTCTGGAGGTAGAGGCTAAAATTAGGAGATGCTGGTCAAGTTGAGGTTTTCCAAATATAAACATGTTTAAATGTATACAATCTTACCTTATTTTTAAAATGCACCCCTTTCCCCTTAAAAAAAAACATCGAAAATTTATAGTAAAAATACTTGAGATCATCATCAATTTTTCAGGAAATAACTTTAAAGCTAAAGGTTTCCCCTGACATTAAATCTAGTTATGTCTGACTCTGGGAGGTGGTGCTCATCTCCATTGCTAAGCCAAAGAGCTGGCATTGTTTGTAGACGCCTCCAAGGTCATGTGGCTAGCATGACTGCATGGAATGCCGTTATCTTCCCACAGAAGCGGTACTTATTGTTCTACTCACAGAAGCTGGGGCTAACAGTGGGAACTCACCCCGTTCCCCAGATTCCAGCCGCCAACCTTTCGGTCAGCAAGTTCAGCAGCTCGGCAGTTTAACCCACTGTGCCACCATGGGGCCCCTGGGAATAACTTAAGCTGATTAATTTTTCATGATTTTACCCAGTGTTGCTGATAATTTGCGATACCCTCACAACTTTCACCCTGGATCCAATGTGGAATGGTTTCAATGTTGGACTAAGACTCTGGGAGATGAGGATTCAGATTCCCACTCAGCCTCCTCTAAATAAGTTTTGCCCAGAAAACCCTAGAAGAGTGTCACCATAATTTTGAATAGACTTGAACATACACAACATTATATGCTATATCAGATATATAGTGGCTCGCATATTTTGTAAAAGCCTTTCACTGAATCAGTAAATATGATTGTTTAATTACCCAAGGCAGGTTTACAGACAGAAAGGGTTTATAATTTTTCTCTGTTTTCTCCCTTAATACTTGCTCCTTTCTCATCCATTACCCTGTAAACTCTTACGTGGCAATGGCAACTTTTCCTTAGAAATGTGTACAAGATAATTGCTTCATAACCAACACTTTATAGGCTCATGCAAACAATTGTCTTTCACAATATTAATCACTTGAATCATATAGCAGGTCACTTTGGTGATTGACTTGTTGATACTGAGAAAAAAATAACACTTAGGGAAAAGAGGACAAAATATGACCTTGACTAAATGTTTGGTGGAATAAGGCTTTTTTGTTTTTGTTTTTATAATGTTACTTCCTGAAGTGATAGACTTTGTATTCCTGAACTTCAGACTTCCAGATGGAAAGGTTCTATATCTATGCAGCAGTCCTTCAGTATTGAAGGTCTTCAGACAATTAAATTGACAATCTCAATGGGATTTAATGACATTTAATGGCCTGGTTCTGTTCAACATCTTTATTAATTACTAAGATTAAGGGTTAGATGGAAAGATCATTAAGTTTGCAGATGACACAGAGTGGGGGATGCCTGGCTCGACAGTAGTACGTGTGAAAAAGATCTTGGAGTCCTTGTGGATAACAAGTTAAACATGAGCTAACAATGTCATGTGATTTTGTCCTGCATAAATAGGAGTCTAGCATGTAGATCCAGGGAAGTCATTCTACCTCTCTATTCTGCCTTGGTCAGACCACATATGGAATACTGTGTCCACTTCTGGGCACAGCAGTTGAAGGGGATGTTGACAAGCTGGAATGTGTTCCAGAGGAGGATGACCAAAATAATCAAGGGTCTGGAGAACAAGCCCTATGAGGAGTGGCTTAAAGAGCTGGGCATGTTTAGCCTGCAGAAGAGAAGTCTGAGAAGAGGCAAGATGGCCATGTATAAATATGTGTGGGGAAGTCATAGGAAGGAGTGAGTGAGCTTGTTTTCTGCTGCCCTGGAGACTAGGACGCAGAACAATGGCTTCAAACTACAGGAAAGGAGATTCCACCTCAACATTAGGAAGAACTTCCTGTGAGAGCTGTTCAGCAGTGGAACTCTCTGCCCCAGAGTGTGGTGGAGGCTCCTTCTTTGGAGGCTTTTAAGCAGAGGTTGGATGGGCATTTGTCAGGGGTGCTTTGAATGTGATTCCTGCTTCTTGGCAGGGGGTTGGACTGGATGGCCCACAAGGTCTCTTCCAACTCTATGTTTCTATGACATCTTTAAATAAACTGAGTTACATAAGGTTATCTTATTATCACTATAAGAACCATACCTTTAAAAACAATGTTAAAATCAGCCTTACGTTTTCCAAGAACATAGAAAAAAGGGGCTTTGGATCCTTCTCAGCCATCAAGTTTCTGTAATCGGTCAGTGTCTTTGCTCTTTGTCCCACTATGCCAGCTATCTTTGTTCCGTGCATTCCATGTTATCTTTATTGCAAGAGAAATCTGACAACTAAGCCTTGAGGAGATCGCGTTTAACACATGGAATCTCCTGGTCCCCTTGAAAGATAGTGGGGTTAATGTGTAAACTTGAAGCCAAGACTTGTACAATCATAGAATTGGAAGAAACCACAAGCTCCATCTAGTCCAACCCCTGGCCATGCAAGAATACACATGTGCCATTTGAACAAGGCCTAATCTTGGAAGTATTTATGAGAAAAAGCTTGGCAGCCATTATCTGATAAATGAGGCTGAAATGTATGCCTCTTTCATTTTTGTTTCAGAAGTAAGTTGCATGTTAAATAGTGATACTCATTTCTCATTGCCCTCGGTTTCTGCAGGTTTCCTAGTCAATATTCAGAGTTGTCATTTCTCCGCTCCTTTTTGCATAAGGCAGGCAGACTTCATTAACTTCTGGTTTAATTTTGAAAAGCAAGCTTAGAACTTTGTGGTACTTCAAAAGAATTCAACGTCTCCTAATTGTGATGGCTTTCCATTCGCTCTGAATGAGTAATGTTGCTGACTTATTGTTTTAGAAGAGGAAGTCCTTGACCTACTGGGGGAAAAGAATGGTGACTGCTCTGAACCTTTGTGGGTCCTTTAGCTCTGCCATCTCCCTGGTGAATAATTAGAGGCATTTGAAGGTATTGCTGGAGAAGCCAATTTGTGTCTTTCACTTTGCATATTGTTGAAGCCTCATGAATTAATCATCAGCAGGGCAAAAAATTAGCTTCTTCAGAAGCACGTTTTGATGGGTCATAAGGGAGAATGTAAAGTGATCGGTAAAATATTCTACTGATCCTCTAAGTATTAAATTATTATGGCTACAGGTTAATTGGGGGGGGGGGGGGGAGAGGATCCTCCTCCCTTCCTTAAACTGAAAGAGAGCTTCAAAATGAAGGCTTTGTTGTTTCCTTGTATTACGAAGCGATGAGCTGATTCTTTTAAGAATGAGAAAAGCCATCTAAACGATTTTGCAGTCTTTGGCTTATTTTAAGTTATTTTAAGCAGTAATAATGCCGTTCAGTGTGTGGTACTAAATGTAGTTCAGCTATTTGGATGTGAAGTAATAACAAACAAGCTGGAAAATGGCAATATCCTCTTTGATCCTAAATCATGTTAACATAATATGTGACTTGGCAATCACTTTCCCTCACTAAACATATTAAAATACCTTATCTTTCAGCAAATGAAACAGAGCTAGCATTTTTCTGCATGGATGATTATAGAAAATATAAAGCAAATCCTATTGCAACCTGGTGAAGACTTTGAAACTCGGAAGAAATACATTTAAAATCTGTATTGTTTTGAAAGGTCTTAAAATTGTTAAGGTGAGTATCTTAGTATTATGAATTACAGGAAACCAAAATGTATTATTTTCTTCATTTTTTAAAAAAATGTACAGGATATGACCTATCACTGTGTTATCTCTGTAAAAAGTTTTTCGATGTGACTTATGAATAGAGATAGTAATTTATCATCAGCTCTCATATTTGCTGGAGTTAGGGACCTGATATGCCTGTGAAAGTAAAAAAAAACACAAATACAGAAATTGCTATAAAGATTTCTAGAGAACATTTAATCAAATTTGTGAATAATTAAATCTGCAGAAGTCAAACCCACCAAAGTAGAAGACTGTCTATACTTTCTTGGTTATTGCAGTATTCAAAGATAATTGTACTTTAATTCTAAAATAAAAATCTGTATTTATTAAACTTTTTGCAAGACCTGAGAGTGACTGTCCCGTGCAGTTCTCGGATTGTGGGAAGGAAACACCGCTTTCTTCTACTATTGGGATACTCCTCACCCTTTCCTTTGCAAGTTATTCCCTGGATGATGAGCTTGCCTTTTCCAGAAGGAAAGTTATGTCTTTGTGCAGCCTGGCTTACCTTGGCTCAAGGTTGCCTGTGCTTCCTCTGTGGGTATTTCTTCTTTTCTCTCCTGCTTAATCTCCTGTCTTTGTGGGTGTCGTGTGCCAGGGCTCTTACCCAATAATGAGGGCAGAGTTTAACTGAACAAGCCCAGCATATGTCAAAACCAGTTTACTTAAACAAAGAACTTCAATACCCAAGTCTTTTCAAGGACTGACTACAGAACAGAAATACAGTGTACAGCTGAGGTAATACAAAACAAAGCCCCACATTCCAAAGACATAGTCTGTAATCAGGGCCCCAAAATTAAATCGGTAAGCAAGGTAAAACTGAAGTTTTACATCCAAAGGTATTCAGGTATAAAGCGAGGTTTCAGTATTCAGCAGAGTTCGAGAACAGGGTCATAAGAACAACCTGTGGATATAGTTTGGGAAAGTTACTGTTCCCAAAGAGCATTCTCTTGCACCTCTCTTTATGCAGAGAATCTCAGCTGATGCTCATAGCTGCCGACCTTCACCACTAATCTCTGTGGAACATACTTGGAAGGGAAGGTCATCTTGATCTCTTCCAAATAGGAAACAGATTAACCCTTTCTAAGCAGTCAGCAGTAGCTGAACCAAACCCACCAAACTGCTGGTCATGACAGTGGTAGAAGGAGCAGTAGCTGGCTACTCCCACTATCTTGGATTTTGCTTGTCCAAGATGAGCTGGGCCATATGTAATATCAATCATCACCTCTTATGTCCTGGTTGGCATACCAGAACCACAATATCTCGGGAATTGTGGTTCTGGGGCTGCAGATCACTTAACACGGAACGGGAGTGGTGGAAGAGCTTGCCCTAGCCGGTCCCCAGATACCACTGACCATACTGTTCCTGCCAAATATTTTCAAGCCATTGCATCTCTTTCACTGCTTCAGAGGTCTTTAGAGAGGCAATGTTTTCCTTCTCCTGATTTTTCCTTTCTTCCTTTTTAGGGAGGGGATAGTTGTCTATTCTGATGAAGCCAGAAGTAGATATATGTGTATGTGTCCAGGAGGTAAATGCTGTTTTCCCTAAAATGGTATTTGCAAATTTTGCAAATACCATTTCACACGAGAATATATAGTGTTTCTCACAAAATAATAGGTATCTGTTCAGCCCCAATGCTTTCTAATTTAAAGGCAGTTTCTCTTTTTTTTAAAGAGGACGGAGGACACAGCTCTGATTCACATGATTTTCAAGATCTGATTTCACTTTTTTCCTTTTTGACTATCATTGGCCAATATTTAATTGTCTCTCTTTGAAGGCTATGGCAGTTGTTTCCTTCTGTTCCTATATTTCCACAGTGCCTAGCTCCACATGGCAATGTAAAAAAAAAAAGTTCAAAATAAAGCATGTCTTTGATGGAAAATTTAATGCTGCTGTTGTTTTTGATTCCACATTGCAATGACAGCCTAGCAGGGCACTTCATCCACTCACCCAAACAGTGGGCCCTCTTGTAATCCTTGAAATGATGCTTTTATATCATGACTTAAGTGTTCTTTTACTGTGTGTTTTCGATTACTCTTTATCAATTAAGTGTTGCATTTCCATAAACACTTAGTTTTATTTTCTGCCACTGAAGCTGCTCTGGCCTCTGTAATCTGAGTGTTCTGTTTTACCTAAAGTTATACATACAAAGAAAGGATACACACTAAAACACACTAATATAAGCAATATTCTTTGAGAAGAAAGAGCAAGTAGGATGGGAATTATAAAATTTAAATTGGATTAGAAGGGAAGGCCATGGAACAACAAATACCCTACATGGACCTTTCCTAGTTTCTGACTTTATGTTATAATATTAAAGTTAACTGCATTTTCTGGTTGGCCATTTTAAATATTATTTGAAAAATATTCCTCATTATTTAAATGGAAGCATGGTTATTTAGGATGTATTTGCTCTGAAATGACTGCACAGAATTTCAGGTGCAAATATCACTTATATCTTCAGGTTAAAATGCAACACTTGTCATCCCTCACCTTTGGTTAGGCTGGCTAGGGTGGCCGCTGTTGCCATCCAACATCTGGAGGCAGTTTGCTCAACATCCCTGCTGTGTGCCAAGTCTAGGACACACATTCCCCTAGGCTGGAATCCTAGAGTTGGAAGAGAGCCTAAGGATTATCCAGTCCAGCCCTTTCTGCCATGCAGGAACACAGAATCAAAGCTCTCCTGGCAGATGGCAATCCAGTCTCTGCTTAAAAACCTCCAAAGAAGGGGACTCCACAACATTCCCAGGCTAGATCCAAAGGAATGGCTCAAGGGTTTTGGAAAATGTACAGTTGTTTGTTTTTAATCTGGAGTCCCAGGTATCAAAAGAATATATGATTTGATATGGTTTTTGCACCATATATTTAGTCATATAGAGGTAAGCTGCTTGGAAGCTTTAAACAGTCCAACGAGAGGCAGCCAAGTTAATAACTGGGGCGGCATATAGGGAGCATACAACTCCCATGGTATGCCAGCTTCACTGGCTGCCAGTTTGCTACTGGGCACAATTCAAAGTGCTGGCTTTGACCTATAAAGCCCTAAACGGCTCCGGCCCAAATTACCTGTCCGAACGCATCTCCCCCTATGAACCATCGTGGAGATTAAAATCTGGGAAGGCCCTGCTTTCTGTCCCCCCATTGGCACAGGCACGATGGGTGGGGCCGAGAGACAGGGCCTTCTCAGTGATTGCTCCCCGGCTATGGAGCTCCCTCCTGGTGAGATCAGGTCGACCCCCTCTCTCCTGTCCTTTAGAAGGATGGTAAAAACTTGTATGTGGGACCAGGCTTTTGGGACAGGGCAATAAAGCAGCAATAGGAAAGATTACCAGGCCAATTAGATTTGACGTGGATGACTAGGACGGTTTTAAATGGTGTATTTTAATATTTTGATAAATGTTTTTAATGTTTATGTATGTATATAAGAATTTGTGTCCCGGCACAAATTCGGGGTGAGAAGGGCAGAATATAAATGTTTTAAATGAATGAATAAATAAATAACATGATTAATGTTCTTAATTTATAATATATGTTATTGTCTAGAAATTATGTTTTGGTTTTCACATGTATGTACTGCATTGAATTTTGCCACTATTATGTTGGAAACCGCTTTGAGTCTCCTTAGGGGTGAGAAAAGTGATATGTAGGATTTAGTCTCCAGATGCAATTGCAGTTCCCCTTTTCTCACCATTGGTTATACAAGTTTAGAACTGCTGTGATATATGATCTCCACTCCTGTTGTAGGCAAGACATAGTTTGTCTTGTTTGTTTTGTGAGGGTTTTTTTTGGGGGGGGGGGTGCTGCGTTTTGGCTCTAAGGGCGAATGTTTCTAACTCCTGGAGTAAATGCAGAAGAACAGTTTCGATATAGGTAAAATTGTCAGGATACCTGAAAATAGCAAGAATACAGTAATTTTTTAAAGCTAGTGTGAATAGAGACCTATGATGGTGTGAGAACATTATCCTATTCAATCTAAGGAAATTTCCTTTAATCTAGTTTTTGGTGAACTTGAGAAGAGCATGGACATGGGAGAAGTTGATTTTTTTTCATTTGACACAAATGAAAATAGTTCTCTCCTTATTGACAATAATCATTCTGCTTTTTGTTTCCTCCCCTTATGCAGGTGATGGCAGTTCCAAAACCTGTAACCCGTTCTTTGTTTTTTCCTTGAAATGAAGAACTTTCCAATTCTGAGGACATCACCCATGACCCTGAGATGTGGAAGCCCTTGAGGGAGGTTTCCAAACTTTCTTCAGTTTTTATTTTTTAGTTGTTTTGTTTGTTCCCCATTGTAATCAATAAATATTATTAATTCAGACGTTACCTTCTTTCTTTTTCTTGTCTAGATAAATGGTCTGATGAGTAGAACCAGGCCTCAAAGTTTAGACAATATCCATTTCTTCTCTTTCTGCCCTCACTGGTATTTGTTACCTTCCAGGATGAAGAGAAAGGAAGAAAATATTCCTGGATCTACCGTTCACACACTTCACCATTTTCAATTCCTCCTGCCCCCAGACACTTAGATGGATCTGGGCTTAAGCAACAGACTCTAAATTTGCACAGTGTCTGCTTAAGCCCAGATCCATCACAGTGTCTCTTCCTCTCTATATCACTCATGGCTTTGGAAGGAATGGAGGCCTCAGGCTTCTGTCCCCACAAATAATGTTTGGAAGAAGTGTTTTCCAGCAACTTGTGTGGGCTGAGCTGTTCTAAAACACTGTTTTCTGCAAGGGTAAATAGATGTTGTGCTCAAATTCCCTTTCCTTCTGTTGAGACTCCCAACATGTGTATGCTTTCAACGCATTGCAACCCCATGATTTTCATAGGATTTTCTTAGGGAAAGAATATACAAGACATATTTTTTCCTGGTCCTTCCTCTGAAATAGTGTCTAACCTACTGAACCTGTAGTTCATGGTTGGCCTCCCATCCAAGGAATAAATAGCTTCCTGCTATTTCCAAGATCAAATGGGATTAGATGCCCTTGGGGTATTTAGGCCCTAATTTATGAAAACACTTTAAATTTGGTGCTTGTCACCTCAGAGTAATTCTATATATAGCAAGATTATGGTTTGTTGAGAGCAATTTTTTGAGTTTTGGCAAGCACCACTACTTGTTCAGTTTGCTCAAGCAGGTGCAGAGTAAACCAAGAAGTAAATTGTGTAGCAAAAGCCACAAGGTGTCAGTACAGCCCATCCTTTTTTTAAATGAATAACTATCAATGAAGTGGCTTTGCCTAAGATGCCTTTATTCAGGGTCCAGTGAGGGGTCAGTAGCTGCAGGCAGGTATTTCTCACTTTGGAGGATCTTTTAGAAAAACTGACAGTAAATTCATAGATCTCTTAACAGAGAAAAATCTCCTTATATATGCTAGCCACTTCAGTGCATGCTGGGTGTATGTTAATTCAGCTCAGTATGCTAAAGAGGGTTTAATTTACCAGCATAACTAATATACATTTTGTTATCTACTTAAAACCGCAGAATAAGGTAACTGTAAATGACTTGAAGGCACACAAAAAAGAACAAGCCTTCGGGTCAACAACAATTTATGGCACCCCTATCAGAGTTTTCCTGGCAAGGTTTATTCAGAAGTTTGGATTGGCCTTCCTCTCAGGCTGAGAGAGGGTTACTTGTCTAATACAGCAGGGATTCAAACTGGTCTCTCCATGCCCCAGTCCAACACTAGCCACTCCAGTATGCTAACTCATTCACTCATACATACACAATTGTTGGATTTAATTTTTAAAGTCATTCAGCTGGGAATATACAGTTTGCCATCTACATTAGTGGGTTTGACTTTGGCAACTTTGATTATTCATGGATTTGATGAAAATAACACTTTATTTGTATTCTGCCCCATCTCCTTCGAGGGGTCTCAGAGCAGATTCCAGGATACACAATACAAGGCAAACATTCAATGCCTAGAAATGCAGATAAGGTGAAGGCTTCCCTTTCTGGCTCTTGAGGGGTGGTGCTCATCTCTGGCTCTGAGATGGTGGTGCTCATCTTCATTTCTAAGCCAAAGAGCCAGCATTGTCCATAGACACTTCCTAGGTCATGTAGCTGGCATGACTGCATGGAGAGCTGTTTATTTTTCTGCCGAGGCGGTACCTATTGATCTCACATTTGCATGTTTTCAAACTGCTAGGTTGGCAAAAGCTGGGCTAACAGCAGGAGCTCACCCCGTCCTGTGGATTTGAACCACCAACTTTCCGGTCAGCAAGTTCAGCAGTTTAACCTGCTATGCCACCTCCAATAATTGCTAGGTTCCCCAATGTGAATCTATGGTCAATTGATCATAAGAGTTGTGCTGAAGGAACTAGAAATATTCTTTCAGGTAAAAAGATAAGAATTTCTATTTGCAGTTTCCCCCTTTCATGAAGGGCCTTGTGCCCCAAACTCTCACGGATGTGAAGGGCTGACAGCACTTGGAGCTGCTGAAGTGCCATTCATTCTGAATAAACACGCATAGGATTTGGTTTCATGGCTTGTTGTTGTTCATTCGTTCAGTCGTCTCCGACTCTTCGTGACCTCGTGGACCAGCCCACGCCAGAGCTCCCTGTCGGCCGTCACCACCCCCAGCTCCTTCAAGGTCAGTCCAGTCACTTCAAGGATGCCATCCATCCATCTTGCCCTTGGTCGGCCCCTCTTCCTTTTACCTTCCACTTTCCCCAGCATAATTGTCTTCTCTAGGCTTTGCTGTCTCCTCATGATGTGGCCAAAGTACTTCAACTTTGTCTCTAGTATCCTTCCTTCCAGTGAGCAGCCGGGCTTTATTTCCTGGAGGATGGACTGGTTGGATCTTCTCGCAGTCCAAGGCACTCTCAGCACTTTCCTCCAGCACCACAGCTCAAAAGCATCGATCTTCCTTCGCTCAGCCTTCCCTATGGTCCAGCTCTCAAATCCGTATGTGACTACAGGGAATACCATGGCTTGGACTAGGCGGATCTTTGTTGCCAGTCTGATGTCTCTACTCTTCACTATTTTATCGAGACTGGACATTGCTCTCCTCCCAAGAAGTAAGTGTCTTCTGATTTCCTGGCCACAGTCTGCATCTGCAGTAATCTTCGCACCTAGAAATACAAAGTCTGTCATGGCCTCCACATTTTCTCCCTCTATTTCCCAGTTGTCAATCATTCTTGTTGCCATAATCTTGGTTTTTTTGACATTCAGCTGCAACCCGGCTTTTGCGCTTTCTTCTTTCACCTTGATTAGAAGGCTCCTCAGCTCCTCCTCGCTTTCGGCCATCAGAGTGGTGTCATCTGCATATCTGAGGTTGTTAATGTTTCTTCCAGCAATTTTCACCCCAGCTTTGCATTCATCCAGCCCCGCACATCGCATGATGTGTTCTGCATACAAGTTAAAAAGGTTGGGTGAGAGGATGCAGCCTTGCCGTACGCCTTTCCCAATCTTGAACCAGTCTGTTGTTCCGTGGTCAGTTCTTACTGTTGCTACTTGGTCCTTGTACAGATTCCTCAGGAGAGAGACAAGGTGGCTTGGGATGCCCATCCCACCAAGAACTTGCCACAATTTATTATGATCCACACAGTCAAAGGCTTTAGAATAGTCAATGAAGCAGAAGTAGATGTTTTTCTGAAACTCCCTGCCTTTCTCCATTATCCAGCGGATATTGGCAATCTGGTCTCTCGTTCCTCTGCCTTTTCTAAACCCAGCTTGAACATCTGGCAACTCTCGCTCCATGTATTGCTGGAGTCTTCCTTGCAGGATCTTGAGCATTACCTTACTGGCATGAGAAATAAGGGCCACTGTACGGAAGTTGGAGCAGTCTTTCGCATTTCCCTTTTTTGGTATGGGGATGTAAGTTGATTTTTTCCAGTCTGATGGCCATTCTTGTGTTTTCCATATTTGCTGGCATATGGCATGCATCACCTTGACAGCATCATCTTTTAAGATTTTAAACAGTTCAGCTGGGATCCCGTCGTCTCCTGCTGCCTTGTTGTTAGCAATGCTTCTTAAGGCCCATTCAACCTCACTCCTCAGGATGTCTGGTTCTAATTCATTCACCACACCGTCAAAGCTATCCTCATGGCTTAGTAGTGTCCTTATGTGTGGATGTAAACCGGTTTGAAATTAATGAGGGATTACCTCTGAGTCAATAAGGTCAGAACTGGGCATAATGGATGCATTTGTAAACGTATAAAACACTTTGGAAGCAAGATTTGCTCGGGAGAAGTGGGAATGTGATTGTAATATTTGGTGTCCATTTGTACAGTATTCTTCCTGAAGTGTCGTCTTACCCCTAAATCCTACTTCAAATTAAGCACCGGCTAGATCCTAGCAGTGTGAAAAGAAAAATTCTGCATAATGCAAACTGGTAGAATTACTAAAATTCCAATGCAAATACCCAGGGAGCGTTAAAAGCTTTACCTGTAGAGGTTAAGCAGCAGTACTGGAATTTAAATGAACTCATTAAAAACCCAACTGCCAAATAAGCTCATTAAAATTCTGCATCCCCTAACCAGGAGACAGTGTCTTTGACATGTTGTATTTTGAGGAAGTGGCGCAAAAAAGTGATGAAAAGAGGAAAATACCCATTGCTTTCCTCTTTCTTACATATTACTGTTATAGCTTATTTCTGTAGACGTTCAGGTAACTTTTATTGCCTCGTCAGTCTCAAGTCAGATGGGCTGTCATTCTCTCAAACACTCAATGAAATGGTCCTGGTTCTTTAGAAAAGTGTATTCTACCCATTCACAACCCTTCTTGCACCTTTAATTCATTGATGCCCTTTCCCATTAGAAATTCAAGTGCCAGCAGGTGGCATGAAGCCACCATAGGATGTCCTCTCTCCCTGAAACACTGCAATACACTCAAGAATTCACTCCCTTCCTGATACGGGGAGAAGAAAATGTGCTTTAAAGTAAAAACCATGCAGAGACTTTAGAAATAGCCTTTTTACTGTAAATATTGGTGGGATAGATAGCAAATAACAGCTAGCATCAAAGTTTCCATTTCATGGATATGTCCCAGTTATGTATTTTATACACAATGACAACAAGAACAAAAGACTTATTTGGAAGCAGGATAGTAGCTGGTTAAAACTCCCAAGGCACAAATTAGGCAGTGCAGAAAACACTGATACAGGCAATAGACGCCACGTATCTCTTATATCACAGCAGTATATCAAATAGAAAAATAACATTGGTATATATCTTCACACAAGCATTATATAACCCTTCTCTCCCAGTACTTATAATTAACTATGCAGAAAGTATCTATAAAGGGAACTGTGTTTCTTATTTCAACTTTTTTTTTAAAAAAAACAGCTTACTTCTGGATCAGAATTATTTTTTCAAATTCTTGTAGACATGTCTAGATGAGTTGTGAAACTTGGCCATTTCAACATTTGCGTGTAAATGGGGTTATTGAGGAAATGTGACTAATGTGTGTGAATGTACCAACTATATGTGCATCTTTTGATATGGTGGATCAGATGTTCTATTGCAGTAGTTCTTAACCTGTGGGCCTCCAGGTGTTTTGGCCTACAACTCCCAGAAATCCCAGCCAGTTTACCAGCTGTTAGGATTTCTGGGAGTTGAAGGCCAAAACATCTGGGGGCCCACAGGTTGAGAACCACTGGTCTATTGAAACCACAAGTATTTCATGAACAATGCTCATGAATCTATCTGGAGCAGAACTGGATACCTAGCTTGATTAAAAACATGCTTCTGGCACTCATGGTTGTTGAAAAATAAATATGAAAATATAGGTGCAATTGAATATAGGCAGAGAGCCACACAGAATAACTGGTAGGAAGCTGACTTCTAGAACCTCGAAAAGCTTTCTTAAACTTAACTGATAACACTCATTTCCCCCCAAGTTTCCAATTCTTCTGCACCCTGGTCATGAGGCTCCATGCTTAGTCCATTGTGCCAAAAGCTGAGCAAATTATGGAAAATAAACACATTTAGATTTCAGAGCTAACATATGCAGAATACTTGGGGGCATTATTAGTGATACAAGTATCTGAACTCCTTGGGACTCCTGAGGACCAGCTTTTATGAGCTCTGACTATGAAGGATATCGCTGAAAACCAGTGAAAGAAACAGTATTTCTCAATCTTTGGTCTTCTGTATGTTTTGATCTTCAGTTTTCAGATAGCCTAAGTAGCCAATGATCTGCAGTTCTGGGAGTTAGTGTCTAAAGCATCTGGAAGACCAAAGGTTGAGGAATACTGCATTTTTTGTCCTATTGTTGGTTTCTTCCCCTACTTTATGGGATAGCTTTGGGAGGGATTCTACCTCACCTCACCTCTAGCATTAACAGTATGACTGGAAATCACAGCTTTCTCTGGTTTCTATTGCCCAGTTGGGTACTAGGTATACATTCTTCAAATCACCTCTCTTAAAAAAATCTTGATCTAGCCTTGATCAAAAAGAGTTATTAAAAACTCTATGGAAAGAAACTCAAAGAGGGGATGTCACAGTTCACAGCAGCCATACTATGTAACATAGGTTCTGAACAAGACTGTGTAGTATTGCGATATAAACCCTCTCTTAGGATAGTTAAGCACGGTTTAATTAGAGTGATATACCACATATTTTGGAGACATTAAATAGCCACAGCACTCCCCCAAAAGAAGCATGGAAAAGCCACACGTCAAGTTGAAGAGTCTTCTCATTAATCCCTCAGTTGTATTTGAAGCTGCTTTGTACTTTGCTGCAAGTAAGATCAATGGGGGACTTAAAAGGATATTTGGTTCCACAGTCTCCAGGAATATAATCATCACAGAAGAGCAGTATATTTCAGGTTACTTGAAAACTCTTTGTCTAGCAAGGTCAGCTCATGTAAACAGTAACAGAGTTCTTGTCTGCCTGACTGATTCTTCTCCTGTGCAAGTATTTTGGATACCTTTCAGGGTCCCATATGGTCCACCTCAGGATTTCCAAAATTTTTGGTGAAAGCAGCTGGTGAGTGGGGATCAGGCCCATGCCAAACAGCTCTACCCAGCTATAGTGTATCAATTAGATGTAATCTAGTGTGTGCAGGGAAGAGCAGCTTTATGTATATAGATGGATGCCTATATGCTTCCTAAGAGCTTGAATCCTAGAACACTGAAGTTTCAGTTTGCACGGATGGTTCCCTGCAGTCAGTTGCATGTACCAGCAGCACTGCCTGCTGACATTTGTGCTAGAAACCTGCAGGATAGGGAGGAAGCTAACTCGCCCAACCCACTATCTGTTCATTTGTGCTATTTCTACTGCTTTAACTCACTGCCTAACATTTATATTTTTACTCGGTGTCTAACATTCATAATTCTTCAATTCAAGGGACTCATGACCAAGAGACCCTTGCAGAATTGCCAGTTTTAAAAGATTTGCCTGACATTTTGCCTGAGAATAACATAAAGGAAAAGTGTCACATTTCATGCCATGTTTCTATGTGAACAACTTTTGCATCCATTTCCTTAATATCTGAATTGGAGGAAATTCAAGACCCTATGTGTGATACCCATGTTTACATTTCCTTTGAATTTTGACAATTGTGATCCAGCAACATGTAATAAAATGACAGACATTTTATTATCTACCACTTAGAAGGTGGCAGATAATAAAATGTTCTTTTGAGATGTGTAGTGGGTGTTTGTGATCCCACGGTACTTATGAAATGTGCAGATGTGCTTGTGATCTCACAGTACCTATGCTCCTTGCGATCCCACAGAATTGGCTAGTGGGGAACCATTCTGTCTACATATCACAGTGTTGCTTGTCCTTAAAAAATAGGGAAAACACCAAAGGCCTGACTACTATTCTAGCTGTATGCAAGTAGTGATAGGCTACAACTAGTGGCCTGGCATTAAAAGATATAATCCAAGCAGTTCAGGAGGGTTGCTCTGTGGTGGTGAAATGGGTAAATATATATCTGTTGATTGTGTTGACATGTATGTACACATGAAAACCATTTTAACACATATGGTGGTTATAGTCAATCAATTAGCCTATTCTCCTGATTGAATAGTGTAGTGGTTTTCAGTATCTGTACCTCCCAATGTTTTGAACTTCAGCTTCCTAAATCCTGACCAGTGTGCTTGGAGTCTCTGGGACTTGGAAGTCCAAAAACATCTGCAGTGCCACCGATTGTATGGTAATGTCAGTTAACTGTCAGCCTCCATTTGCATTATGTTTGGTAACAAAGTGTCACTAAGATTTTTAGTTTAGCTTGGACAACACAGATGGGAGCTTCAAACAGCATCATTTCAGTTTGCATTGGCTGTTCGGCTGTCTTGCCACTCTTTGTGGAGGCTCTTCAAAGTCACTTTTGTTGTATTACAGCTGTGGCCAGGTCATGCCTGACTCATGAAACACATATTCCTGAGATGAATCTGTTCCTCATTTGACCTCTACACATACTGGTGCCAAGAAACGCGAGAACTTGATTTGGAGAAGAAAAGTTTTCCAATATTTTGGGGATCCATATCACAGCATCTCCATTATATAATGTTCTGAGTTGGCCTAACAGCAAAGAGATGGAAATACAATTGGGATGAACAACTGTGGCCCTTAAGACATTGCTGGGACTTAGTCACCATAGCTGATGGGGAGGGATGATGTGCAAGGCAAACTAGTACTATCTAATAGGCCACAGTTGTCCAATTAAATAAATAAACATTTAATACACAAAGACACGCGGTGACCTGTTGTTCAAAACATTTATCTTCAATTTTCAAAGGGAATTATTTTGAGTCATCACTGTGATATGTGCTCCCCTTTCCCTGTTCATTCTTTCCAATCCATTTCTGTAAATATATGAAAGTTTTTCCCCCTTGAACTGTAGAAGATAAGCAGACTAGAGAATGATAGAGAAAGTAAGATATAGGAAGGAGCCTTCCTTGCGAATCTGCTATACTTCAAATGTGCTGATTTTTGTTTGAGCTGCCAGCTCAGTCTTTGGAAGTTGATATCCAACTTCTGTACCTTCTTCTAGCAAAAAACCATGAATGATTTCATATCTATCTAAGCAGACTGACAACACTACACTGAAAAAAACAATATTGTCTAATTGGTTGACATGCGAATAACTAATGAGCTCTCATATGTTTTCTCTTTGTAGTATCAAAAGAGTGGCAGCTACCCTTACATGTAAAGCATAAAGTATAAATGTGCTGAATGTAAAGGAAAGGCTGGAATATCGCTACACTAAGTATCAACTCCTTTCTAGAGCTTTATCTAGAGCAGTGTTTCTCAAGCTGTGCTCCAGATGTTTTTGATTTTAGCTCCCACAATTCCTAACAGCTGAGAAGCTGGCTGGGACTTCTGAGAACTGAAGCCCAAAACACCTGGAGAAGCATACTTTGAGAAACACTGATATAGAGCAGTAGTTCTCAACCTGTGGGTCCCCAGGTCCCAGAAATCCCAGTCAGTTTACCAGCTGTTTGGATGTCTGGGAGTTGAAGGCCAAAACATCTGGGGACCCACAGGTTGAGAACCACTGATCTAGAGGATATTTAGGTCAATGGTTCTCAACCTGTGGGTCCCCAGGAGTTTTGGCCTACAACTCCCAGAAATCTCAGCCAGTTTACCAGCTGATAGGATTTCTGGGTGTTGAAGGCCAAAATATCTGGGGACCCACAGGTTGAGAACCACTGATTTAGCTTGCCCGAATGGCCTGTCAAGGCTGTGGTCCTACATATACTTACCTAAATGTTTACCTGAAAATTAATCTTGCTGAATTCAACCCAAAGTGTTTGCTAGAAAATTTACTCAGCATCCACCTTGCTCATTCAAACTAATTTGGGTGCATTAAAAACCATCACTTGCAGCACAATCCTAAGTGCTTTTTAATAATAAATAATAATTAAATATGTATAGTGTACTTTCTCCTGAAGAAGTGCATAAAGGATTGCTGCCTTTAGACAAGCCACCAGCTGGTGGATATCCAAACAACCACAGGGAAAATTATCCTTAAGTTATATCCATATTTGACATTGAATGAGATTCTATTTCCAGAGTAGTGCTGATTTCTAGCTTTAAAATAGCAAAGCTGAAGTTTTGCACTGAGATTTTAAGGCAACCAATTATTATTATTTTTTGCTAGAGAATTATCTGTCTATTCTAATTGCAGATCCACCCATTGGCTATATTTGTAACTTACCTCCAAATATCCCAAATAGGATAGCAGACCACCACTCAGTGACATAAACAAACAGACGAACAAATAAAAAACACCTTATAAAACCCAGAACCTTAATAGTGCTTTTTGAATAGTAGAATGGAAAGAAGGTGAAGTATCACACAATGCTGCTGCTTTCTCCACTTGAGAACTCCCCCGATGCTCTGGGCAAGGTGAATTTGACATACCTGCCCCTTTCCCACCCTTTCCTGATGCGCCGCAGTCGTTCGTTCATACATGGAAGATGGAAGAAAAGTTTAGCCAAGATGATGACGCACGGCACCAGTAGTGTGAGGGTGAAAGTAGGAGGCAGGTAGAACTTGTACTGGCTCTCATCGAAGGCCCTTGTCCAGCCGTACGTCAAAGTATGGAGAGTGCTGATCACCAGCGCCACAAAGCCAAGGCTGGACTGAAAAGGGGAAGGAGGGGAAAAAAGAAGCATTATTTTCTTCAAATATTGATATAGGCTGAGCACCCCTTATTCCTGTAATCTCCCAAAGTCCAAAATTGTCCACACAGGTGGCTGAGATAGCGACACTTTTGCTTTCTGATGCTCTGATATACACAAACTTTGTTTCATGAACAATGTTATTTAAGATGCTGCATAAAATTGCATTCTGGCTGAAACCTGGACCTCGCTTTACAAACTAGAAATTACTTAGACATAAGAGGAGATCATCTTAAAAATAAAAAGGAACCTCAGAATCCTTGAATGTGGCTAAAAGACACTGATCCATCCGTAAGGATAAGGACTGGAAGGTACAGCCCTATAATTTTTTCAAGAATCACTGGCTTAGATTCTAAGGACTTCTGTTAATACCTGTCCTTGCTGAAAAATCCTATTGACTGCAGGTGATTCTATATTCCTCTCTTCTCCTACAGCTCCTTGTGCCTTTCCAAAATGAAGCTGCAGGGGAAAATGGCAATGGGCCATTTCCCTTTCATCTTCTTCATAAGTAACTCCCATTGAGGTCAAGCGAAGTCTACAAAGGATTGCAGCTTAATATATATTCATAGAAAATAATCCGGGGCAAGGCAATGCTTTTTTTAAAGTCTCTCTGTGGATATTTTAAAATTGTTCTCTTTTAAAAGTGCCTTCTTTACATATACAATCTTCTACCGCTGGAGGGCAGAGAAACAACAAAGACCACTGTTCAGGGCAGGGAATTGTATTACTCAAGGTTCAGGGGGCAACATCTGTAGAAATAGAAAGAACCACTAGCAATAAACATTAGATGTTGAATTTTCTGTATCTTATGCATCATAATTCTTATGATTTCTTGCCAATATTCACTCAGAGGAGGTTTGGTGTTGCCTTCTGAAACGTAGAATGCAGACTAGCCCCCATAAGGGTCATTACACTAACATAACTCCCAGTTCTGTAAGAAGCTGGCCTTGTTAAACTTTGCACCAAGGAAATACCTAATGCATCCTTACACAGTCACAAGTGCACAGTTGCCCCTTTCTCCTGGCTGGTGAGGCACAAGGGCCTTCCCATCAGTTTAGGAAACTAAGAGGATGGCAGTATTTGTGTTTGGATATACATGTCGTTCTGAACTGTGTTAGCTTTGATTCCCACAAAAAAGTGAACTATGGTTGTAAATTTCTCCCCATTGTGGTATGAAATGAAGAAGTTACCTACAAATCCATTTTCTCAACAAAAAATAGTTCTTAAAACTTCATAGCACAAGACTCCCCTATTCCTATGCTATCTGTATCTGTCTACATGAATCCCACAAAAGATCTGCATCTCTCTGTTTTTTGAATACTATACTACCAGTTGCCTCCAATTCTAGCAGAAAAAATAAAAATAATCAATGCGAGGTTTTGGATTTTCAGCAATAGTGAATGAACTTTGGGTAAAACTTTGGATTTCTGAATTTCAATTTGAATTGGAGCTTCAGACCAAAGTGGATTATTTTCTGAAGTGCTGAATTGGGGGATGAATGGGAATTGTCCATAATTTACCTACACTCCTGTTATGCCTGGCTGAACTGAAAGAGAGCTGGCTATTTGTCTGGAAGAAACATTCCCTGCCTGGCAGCAAGAGAGACTGCAAAATGGCCTGAAAGGTATTTGCATCTCTGACTTCTAAGACTAGTACAACAAGCAGAGCAGGCACTCAGGAAGAAATGTCAGGGCAGGAAATGAAGAGGGATCTAAGTGGATTTGCAGAGCAATTTCTGAGCAAGCAGAGGCATGGTTTGATTTTGCTAAGACACCAGGATTCATCTCCGGAACTGGGAGACCTTATAACACACTACATTTCCTCCACATTTGGGTTCCTGTTTCTATCAAAGACAAGCATACCTAATGTAAAAGTCCCTTTTGTCTGTGGGGTAACTCTGGGATTCAGAAATATGGTTTTTGTGCCATTTGCTTCTTTCACAGGTATGCTTTGGGATTCCAATTCCCATAACCTTTTATTACTGAACATGCTGGCTTGGGGCAGACGGCTGATGGATGTTACATTTTAAAATAGCTAAAGGGTTACGGGTTCCTTCCCGTTGTGTTTCACATTCAGGACATTTTAGGGATAATAACAGTTACATTTGTAAAATAATTTTTGTAGTCTCTGGGACTCTCAATATTTCTAGTTACAGTTTTTTAAAAAATAATATTTTCCTTCTTGTTTTTTCAAAACCAGCTGAGAGAGTTATTTTACGTTAAAACAAGAGGGAGCAACGCAGAAAGCCATTTTTCCAGTCTGCTTTTTTATGTGTGTGTCAGGAGTGACTTGAGAAACTGCAAGTCACTTCTGGTGTGAGAGAACTGACCGTCTGCAAGGATGTTGCCCAGGGGACACCCAGATGTGTTACCATTCTGTGGGAGGCTTGCCTCATGTCCCTGCCTAGGAAGCTGGAGCTGACAGACAGGAGCTCATCCCAACCCCTGGATTCGAACTGCTGATCTTCTAGTCAGCAGTCCTGCCGGCACAAAGGTTTAATCCACTGCACCATCGGGGGCTCCTTTCAGTCAGCATACAGCACATTGGTTGCATTTTAAAAAAATGCTTCCAGTCAGCTTACAGAACATCAGTTGCATTAAAAAAAAGTTTCACAATTTTTAATCAAATAATTAATTCAGCAACAATAATCATACTAAAGAAATATTGAAGATTTTACTTATGTCTTTGTCCCTTCTGAAACCCAGTGGCATCACCAGGGGTTTCAGTTGGATGTGGACAATGTGAAAACTTTTTCCGAAGCATCTGAAGTGAAGCTGTTATTCCAAGATGACTCTACATTCCACAGAGGGAATCTGGACCCAGAGGCCACTTAAATGAAGGGCAGTAGCTCAGGAGCAAACAATGCATATTAGCATATTATGAAAGCCAAGCATTCCAAATCCAGCCCCTTGCTTCTATAAGGATGGCCTGGAAGGATTCCTGCCTGGAGAGCCACAGCCAATCAGGGAGGAACAAAACTGAGCAAAAAGGACCAATAGTCCGACTCAACAAAAGAAGCTGTATTTCAGTGGTTCTCAACCTGTGGGTGCCCAGATGTTTTGGCCTTCAACTCTCAGAAATCCTAACAGTTGGTAAACTGGCTGGGAATTCTGGGAGCTGTAGGCCAAAATACCTGGGGGCCCATAGGTTGAGAAACACTGCTGTATTTGATTTGTTCTGTCTGGTCCGATGTCAAACATCAATATATGGAATAGGAGCCGCAGTGGCGCATTGGGTTAAACCCTTGTGCCGACTGGCTGAATTGCTGACCAAAAGGTCGGCTGTTTGAATCTGGGGAGCAGGGTGAGCTCTCATCTGTCAGCTCCAGCTTCCCATGTGAGAAGCCTCACACAGGATGGTAACACATCCGGGCGTCCCCCGGGCAACCTCCTTGCAGACGGCCAATTTTCTCACACCACAAGCGACTTGCAGTTTCTCAAGTCGCTTCTGACATGATAATAAAAAATGTATGGAATAACTTTTTCTGGTTCAGCAAAATGCAGTTGATCCTAAGTTAACACGCACACTTGTAAAATGACAAATGGCTAATCTATATATATAATAAAAGTCAATGTTTGTGTGCGAGGGAGGACAGAGGAAGGAGGACGTAGGTAGGAGTTTGTGGCAGCTTTCTGATTGGCTGCCACTGTGGTGCTATTTGCATATGGTCTCTGATTGGCCATCCTGAAAACTCCAACGTCCTCAAGTGGCTGAGAGTGGAAAGGAAATTTGCATATGGTCTCTGATTGGCCAGCCTCAATAGGACCCCTGGTGGTGAAGAAGGTTAATGAAAGAAGCGGGGACATAAGAGAAGCCTCCCACAAGGATGGTAAAACATCAAAACATGTGTGCCAAGTTTGGCTGCCAATTTCACAGGCCACTCATAACTGATAAAGACCAACCTTGATACACAATTCCTTTCTCAAATAACCCGGGCAGCGCCGGGTCCCCAAGCTAGTTGGAAAATAAACGAGAACAAAACTTTGACCAGTTTCTAAACATCTCCGCTTTTCTAACTTCAATTTATTTTGATTCATCCCTTATTGCAATCCTTTCCCACAATTTGCTGAAATATAGACTTTTATGCACTTGAAGAATGAGCACATAAAAGCTCATGCATCTAGATATTGGCTAGTATGTTAAGTTAGAAGAGACTAAAAGATGTCCTGTGTCTCTATGAGAGCTGAACTACACAGAAAAGTGTGAGTAAATTCTTTTCCGCATATAAAAGGTAGGCTGCAAGTCTTGCTCCAGTAAGAAGTGGGTGGGAAAAGGGCTGCCGAACCCTTCCCTCTGCACCTCATTTCCTATGAGATTTTCTTTAGTTACTTCTCTCTCCCTCTGGTTCAGTGCTGAAGCCAGGAAAGGAGACTTGTGACTGCAGCAATTGACTGTGTGTTGACAAGGAGGAAGAGCCAAGCACTCCTTTTGCTGATAAAATACCGGTATTGACAGAACAGATAGGGGAATGGTTACCAAGTCATGCTTGGTTTGGCTCAGAGAAAATAGACTGAGGACCGTGCCCTGTAACATTTACCTGTATGAAACTGAATTCCCTCCAGTTGAGAGAGTTGGAGATGGAAGGAAGGGAAGTTATGGCAAGTAATGAGAGCAAGCCCAGGGCCATGATGCCGAAAGAAATGTAGACCTCCATTCTCCAGACTTCCTCCTCTACCCAGGCATCGGCTTTCTTCTCCACCTGAGGGAACAACGACAGAAACATAAAGGATAAATTAAGAGAGCTGAAGACACATACAGTATGACCACCGCAATGGCAGGGGGTATTTTTCATGGGAACTTGAAACCATGGATAATAGTAAATCCTATTTAAATGAACCACTTCCAGAAGACCTGTATTCTAGAATTATGCTGGAGGATTTAGAAGATACTGAGAGAGGCCCCTTCTACACTGTCCTTATATTCCAGGATCTGATTCCAGATTATCTGCATATTATATGGCATTGGAGACTCATAAAATCCAGTTCAAAGCAGATAACCTGGGATCAGATCCTGGGATATAAGGGCAGTGTAGAAGGGGCAGGAGAAGTCTAGCATTTCCAGCTTCTCAATCGTGACTCTATGATCAACCTCAAGTGGAAGCATACCACAGAATCATACTGGAGGTCTGAAAAATACCTTGGAAGAACATATTTTTTTCAGACATGGGGGCAGGCAGGTTGTACTACATTTTACTCTCTTTATACAGTTTTTTTATCATGTCAGAAGGAGCCCCCGGTGGCGCAGTGGGTTAAACCCCTGTGCTGGCAGGACTGAAGACCGACAGGTCGCAGGTTCGAATCCGGGGAGAGGCGGATGAGCTCCCTCTACCAGCTCCAGCTCCTAATGTGGGGACATGAGAGAAGCCTCCCACAAGGATGATAAAACATCAAATCATCCAGGCGTCCCCTGGGCAACATCCTCGCAGACCGCCAATTCTCTCACACCAGAAGCGACTTGCAGTTTCTCAAGTCGCTCCTGACACGACCAAAAAAAAATCATGTCAGAAGCAGCTTGAGAATATACTGCAAGTCTGGGTTGTTGTACGTTTTTTGGGCTGTATGGCCATGTTCTAGAAGTATTCTCTCCTGACGTTTCATCTTTATCTATGGCAGGCATCCTCAGAGATTGTGAGGCAAGTCATTTCTGGTGTGAGAGAATTAGCCATCTGCAAGGATGTTGCCCAGGGGACACCTGGATATGTTAACATCCTGTGGGAGGCTTCTCTCATTTCCTCGAATGGGAAGCTGGAGCTGACAGATGGGAGCGCATCCTGTCTCACAGATTCAAAATGGCAATGTTTAGGTCTTCAGGTCAGCAGTTCAGCTGGCACAAAGGTTTAACACACTGCACTACCGCAGCTCCATGTTCTTATACACTGTGGACCTGAAACAGGTATATCCTGAACAATTGTTGCCTGGTTTGTCAGAGTATAATTCAGCACATGGTTGACTTCTACTCCAATGTATGCCATTAAATTATGCCACTAACTACAAACTAGTGCTTATCTATTCTGGTGAGAAAATGGATTTGCACCAATGCTCTCACAAAAGGACGATCTTTTACATTTGCTCTTTTACATTTACCTCTGCCTTCTGAGGTAAACTGTCTTCTATATTCAATTACCATCCCTGACACTGAGTTATGGGGTTGTTGTTGTTTTTTGTCTTTGGCTTCATGTTAGTTAAATGCAATTTTTCCCCTTGAGATGCAGTGTGCTTGGGAATAACCTTCTTGGATAAGTTATGTATGTCTTTCAAATGCAAGGTGTGTCTGTATTCTTTGAGATGTAGCTTTCTACAGTTGCCTACCCCTGCTTTACAGACTCTGTCCCTTGAGGAAGGTGGAAGTAGGAAGGGGGTACCATTTGCTGCCCTCACTCAGGAAACAATGTGATTGTCCTTGGCCATCGGATGCCCTTGAATAGAACGAATTGGAGTTTGTAAGGGAATAACTATCCTAGAAGTTTGTAAGGGAATAACTATCCTAGAAGCTGAAGCAAAAAAACCCAAAAAACAGTCTTGCGTAGGCCTCATCTCCTCCCCTTCCCCTTCCTCTTCCTTCTATTTATTTATACTCCGCTTTATCTCTCCTGCAGGAGACTCAAAGCAGCTTAACATAAAAAATCAGTATACAATTAACACTATATAAATATTACAAAAGAATTAAACATAATTAGTATTAAAAACAATTCAGATTAAATGCATAATAATAATAATAATAATAATAATAATAATAATAAAGCTGACACGATATGAGGATTTAAAGATCAAACTGCAAAGACTTTGGCACAAGCCAGTAAAGGTGGTCCCAGTGGTGATTGGCACACTGGGTGCAGTGCCTAAAGACTATGGCCTACACTTAAACAAGCATTATTTGCCGATAGATCACATAGTCTTAGACACTTGGGAAGTGTCTGGCGTGTGATCCAATACAACAGCCAGAAGAGTGATCTTGTTTGCTGTGGACTCATCTTGTTGTATTTCTAATAATAATAATAATAATAATAATAATAATAATAATAATAATAATAACTTTATTCTTATATCCCGTTGTTCTGTCGCGCGCTGGGCCTGTAACAGCTGTATTTGGAGCAGCTCACATACAGCATAAAGCGCCTAAAAGCAAAATGTAAAATACAATAAAATAAAACACATGCACATATAAAACATCAACTCAAACTGCGGTCCTCTAACTGTGGCGGTAAAATGCTGTAAACAAATATACATAAAAACATATAAAACCACAGCAGCCCCTGACATGATCTTAAAAACCTTCTTCTTTAAAAGCCTTACAATTGCCTGGAACAAAACAACGCTTTGCCAAAATGTTCAATTAATATAAGTAAAGGTAAAGGTTTCCCCTTGACATTAAGTCTAGTCGTGTCTGACTCTGAGTGTGTGTGCTCATCTCAATTTCTAAGCCGAAGAGCCAGCATTGTCCATAGACACCACCAAGGTCAGATGTCCATAATGACTGCATGAAGCGCCCTTACATTCCCACGGAAGCGGTACCTATTGATCTACTCACATTTGCATGTTTTTGAACTGCTAGGTTGGCAGAAGCTGAGGCTACCAGCGGGTGCTCACCCCACTCCCCAGATTTGAACTGCCGACCTTCCGGTCAGCAAGTTCAGCAGCTCAGCAGTTTAACCCACTACACCACCGGGGGCTCAATTAATATTACTTGCTCTAATATGCTCCAACATGTTCATGCCCCCACACTCCTTAGATATGTTTGGAGGAATATTTATTTTTATGCAGAAAATGGAGGTCTCCGAGAGGGCTAATGTGTCCCCATAGCTTTCTACAGTTGCCTACCCCTGCTTTACAGACTCTGTCCCTTGAGGAAGGTGGAAGTAGGAAGGGGGTACCATTTGCTGCCCTCACTCAGGAAACAATGTGATTGTCCTTGGCCATCGGATGCCCTTGAATAGAACGAATTGTGGCACAAAAAGTAAATGAATAACTGATTCCACATTTCCCTATGTGAGAGAAGCTGACAGCTGGAATAAAAAAGACAGAGAAGTATATTTGAGAGAAAGAGTATTCTTGGTCCCCATCTCCATAGTTAAATGCCTGTGAAATGTGATTTTTTACACAGGAGGGTCCAGAACACCCACCACGTTCTCCCTGCCCTCTGGGGGACTTTCCAACCATGTGGGTGCTTGCCAGCTCTGTCCCTGCTTTGCCACTGACATAGGGAGTCAGCTCCAGTTACATACTGCGACCACAAACACAGCTCTCTGCAAACTTGGCTGCTCAGCAGCTTAATGGGATTTGGTTTAAGTGCATTTAGGAGAGACATGTTTCAGGCTAATGGGGGAAAAGAAATGGGATTTGTACTATATTACGGAGCCTGACACTTAGGCCCAATCCATTTATTTTATTAAATCGATGTGATTCTTGAGGCAAGGATGTCGCTTGGAAAAGAGCTAAAAGAGAGGACGATAAAAGAAAGAAATAGGCAGAGAAATCGCAGCTGGGATCTGTTGACAAGAGTCACAGAAAAGAAACAGCTATAATTAGGACTCTGTTGTGGGACTTGTACCAAATTTGGGTTGGTCATCAGTTAGGAGGCACACACTTGCATCCCATGTCATTTTAAAAAAGTATCCAGCAAATGGTTGGGCAGGTCTAAGAATCAGGAAATGGTTATATAAATGTGTTGTCGAAGGCTTTTATGGCCGGAATCACTGGGTTGTTGTGAGTTTTCCGGGCTGTATGGCCATATTCCAGAAGCATTCTCTCCTGATGTTTTGCCCACATCTATGGTATGTATCAGCTAGGCTTTGAAGCTGCAAGGTCATTCAATGCTAATCAAGGTGGCCAATTACATCCACACTTGCTTCAAACAGACAAGATTTTTTTCTGATCATTCCACAGATATGTAAACCTCACTTGCCTAGTTTCCAACAGACTCCTCAACCTCCGAGGATGCCTGCCATAGATGTGGGTGAAACGTCAGGAGAGAATGCTTCTGGAACATAGCCATACAGCCTGGAAACCTCACAACCTGGTTATATAAATGGTGTAATAGTAAGGGTTTGGAGTGGAGTTGCCAGTGTCCCTTATTTTAGAGACAAGCAGATATTTAAGTCAACAGGTTTGTTGCTGTATGCCTTCTGATATTTTCGGACTTAAGGTGACACTAAGCTAAACCTTACCATAGGGTTTTCAGAGGTTGTGTGTGTGTAAGCTCCAAGGCCACCCAATGGTTTCCATGGCCAACTGGGGAACTCTGTTCTACACAGTAGGAATCAACCACTATATCACAATGGCTTCTTTAATATGAGGTATTTCTCTATTTTAGAGTTGGAAAGCTTTTCCTTTTCCATAGAATGAACAAGATGCCAAAAACATTCCTTATTTTGGGCTATGAGCCCTTCATAAGAAATGTGTATTTCATGTGATGTATGAATGTGGACAATGTGTTAATTCAAAAATAAATCCATGCCAAGTTAACTGAAATCATTATAGAATAATAGAGTTGAAAGAGATCTCGTGGGCCATCCAGTCCAATCTCCTGTCAAGAACCAGGAATAGAATCATAGAATACCAGTATTTTCATTTGGTAGTAGCCACCCCGTCACGTGTTGCTGTGACCCAGTCTGTGTATATCTGTTTTTTGTGTGTATATATATATGTGTATATGTATATATGTGTGTTTGCGTGTATATATATGTGGTTTTGTGCATGTGTTGCAATGTAATTTTTGTTTTTTGGCTATTTAAGTCGCTTCTGCTGTGTTTTTAGGAGTGATGATCACTTGTTGGCTTGATAGATGTATTGTGTTCAAATTTGGTGTCAATTTGTCCAGTGGTTTTAGAGTTATGTTAATCCCACAAAGTAGATTTGTTTTGCTTTGAATGCGATTTTCCTGCTTCTTGGCAGGGGGTTGGACTGGATGGCCCATGAGGTCTCTTCCAACTTCAGGATTCTATGAACATTTTTATTTATATAGATTCAGGTTGATTACAAACTTTGTTAACAGCAACTTCCTTATTTCCAGCTCTCAATGTCATGAATCTGATCTGTCCCCTGTTGCTATTTTCAAAACTTGGCAACACTAGGTGGGAAATAATATCAGTGTGACTTTGAACTAGTCTCTCTCTCTGTTTACATCACAGAGTTGTTGTAGGGATACAGAGAGAGCCCATATATGCTGCCTTGAGTTCACTGAGATATGAATGTAACTAGCTAACTAAAAAATACATAAATAAATTCATTTAATACGAAGGGTTTTGTTGCTCTTGGAATTTATTGTTATGCCTATTTTAACTTATCACAACCCTATGAATGTAATTTTCATTAATCCTAAGACTCCTGGTCAGGCTTCCAAAGAACTACTGTATATGTATCAGTCTAAAGAAATTAGTAAAAAAATGGCTCAAAAAACCCGAGTCAATTTATCCACAGGTCAATGTGGATAAGTCACACTAGACAATGAATCCACTTTAAATCCGGTTTCTGCCTCCTGCAGAATTTGGGGGTTTGTAGTTTAGGGAGGAACTTTTAACAGCCTCACTAAACTACAAATGCCAGAATTCTGAAGACAGAAACTGGATTTAAAGTGGATTCATTCTCTAGTGTGATGAAGTAGTAAGTGCAGAGTACCTGCTTGACGGCTTCATTGAGTAACAGGTACCGGTGGGACCGCCGCATGGGTAAGCACAAGCTGTACACAGCATGCAGAGCTGCGCAGAAGAAGCTCAGCAGCCCTATCTGCTTTCTGTGTTGCAACCACTGGTCAAGCCAGTCTGGGAAACGCTTGTACTTGGTGCAGTGGTAGAGCTGGAAGGCAGCCGCCAGCACTCCAGGCAGGTAGACGAGGGAGAGCATGACGTAGGCGACGCAAGGCAGGGTGGTGTTGACGACCTCCACGGGCATCTTATAGAACTTATTCTTTTTATCCAGGATGTACGGGTGCAAAACCTGTCGAATGAAGTTGTAGGTGTAGAAACAGAGAAAGAGACCCAGGGCCAAGAAGACAGGGATCTTCCATGCAGGGAGGAGGCGGAGGGGGATGTTCTCAATCTCACGGGCTGCAACCAAGGCGCCCATGTCCACGGGTGTGAACCCCAGCATATGAGCAATTTCCCCGATGGCACGTTTGGCTTCCTGGTTGTCACAGCAAATGAAGACCTGTGGCAAACAGAAGGGAGGTGAAGGACTAGCAAACCAAAACAAGATGCAGAGGAAAAGGGCACGACTAAAGGAATCTGAGCAATGCACAACAAAGCTAGCAAGCTGTTCCAGGCACATGCCTGGGAATTTGTTAGCGAAACACTCCTGTATTGCTGTCTTGAACAGAACCGGAGAAATATAGACTCCTAGAGTTGGAAGAGATTATAAGGGCCATCTAATCCAATCCCTGCCATGTAGAATTATATGACGAAGGTAAAGGTAAAGTTTCACCTGACATTAAGTCCAGTTGTGTCCAACTCTGGGGTGGGGGGTGGGTGCTCATCTCCATTTCTAAGCTGAAGAGCCGGTGTTTTCCGTAGACACCTCCATGGAACACAGTTACCTTTCTGCAGAAGTGGGACCTATTGATCTACTCATATTTGCATGTTTTTGAACTGCTAGGTTGGCAGAAACTGGGCCTAACAGTGGGAGCTCACAGCATTCCCCGGGTTCAAACTGCCAACCTTTCAGTCAGCAAATTCAGCAGATCAGTGGTTAACCTGCTGCGCCAACAGACTCCTGAAAGAAGCCATCTGTTCAAAGATCTCCAAAGATAGAAAGTCCATCATCCTATGAGGAAACGTTAGCATCAGCTTTAGGACATGAGCCAGAGAACTGCCATGAACACCCACAAGGCTTTATGGTGAAGACTTTCACTTCATTTAAAAATGCTTCAAATTGTCTAAGTTTCAATTGAGTTTCTTTACATCTACATACAAGGGATATCAGTGGGTTGACAGAAACCCACCACCGTCTTTTTTGGTAAGAGCCATGTGCACATTGGCACCCTTGCACCCTGTGGGGGAAGAGGGAGAAGGTGCTGGTGTAGAGGCACACCTTCTCAGGTCTAAGCTGAAGTGCTAATTCCCCATTTTCTCTTTCATTATTATTCAGTCAGGGTTGCCTGCCTGTCTGCCCGAGGTATTCTGCTTGCTTTAGCACCTGGAGCAATGGATTGGGGAACAAATTTTGCACACAGCCATGTTTAATGACCTGTTTAAATCTTGGTAATTGGTAAATCCAGTTTGCTTCATTGGTTAATGATAAACATTGATTCAATGTTTCTACTCTAGTTGGAAAATGAAACTGGATTTAGGCCAGGGGTGAGAATCATGTAGCCTTCCAGATACTCTGTGCCTTTAAAAGGTTTCTGATTTATTGTGGCCCTTATTGATGGCACCCCTCATTACAGGGTTTTCTTGGCAAGATTTGTACAGAAGATGGGTTTGTCTTTACTTCTCATTGAGAATAAGGGAGTGTGACTTACCTACAGTGAGATTCCTTATCTGAGAGGGAATTCGAACCGTGGACTCCAGAGCTGTTATCTAGTGCTCAAGCCATTACACTATGCTGGCTCTCAACTGCTTCTAGATCAATGGTTCTCAGCCTGTGGGTCCCCAGATGTTTTGGTCATCAACTCCCAGAAATCCTAACAGCTGGTAAACTGGCTGGGATTTCTGGGAATTGTAGGCCAAAACACCCGGGGACTCACAGGTTGAGAACCACTGTTCTAGATGTTGTTGGATTGCAACTCCCAGCATTCCTCACCTTTGGCCACATAAGCTAGGGGCTCTTCAGAGTTGCAACCCAGCAACATTTGCAGAGCCATGTGATTGCCATTCCTGATTTAGGCTGTAAGTTATCACAGTTACAAAGATCAGAATGTACTGTTTTATTTAAGGCTAAGAGTCTTGAGGTGTAAAAATGTGTGCAAGGCACTAGATTGTCTGTTGCCTGACAGGACACAAAAATTACTTATTTACAGACATGAACATGACAGAATTTCTAAAGAGAAATATGCAGGTGGTGGGAAGGGTGAGAATTATATATTGAACATCCCTTATCTAGAAATCCAAATGCTCCAAAATCCAAAATTAATCAAATTTGTGGTTAAGATATGATCTTTGTTGTCTGATGGTTCAATATATATAAACTTTTTTTTTGTGCACAAAACTATTTTCAATTATTGCATAAACATACCTTTCGGCTAGGTTATTTGAAATAAATTAATTTCGTGTTTAGACCTGAGTTCTATCTCTAAAATGCTTCATTATGTATGAATATGCAAATATAGGTATGCCAAAATCCAAAACATCTGAAATCCAAAACACTTCAGGTTCCAAACATTTTGGAGAAGGGGTGCTCAACCTGCACCATAGTATTTTGGGCATGTTCATCCTTGATACTTTTCCTTCCTTTTGGAGTTTGTAGGTATGATGATACTTACAGAAAACGGATAAAAGCACTAGAAAAGTAGTACCTGTTTATTGCCATCCCTGGCGCCTGACTGTAAGGTCCATGCTGAGATGACATTAAATCCTTTGACGACAGTACATGCTGGGAAAAGTGATGCCAAGTACTCCGCATTTGATTCTTTGTGATGGTTTATTTCCGCATTGTTGCTAACGTCAACCAATATTTTGCCGGACAGCTCATCGCTGAGGTCGCAGAGTGTGGTGTAATGTTCTCTGAAAACTGCCACAAAGATAATATCTGTCTTCTTGATAGCGTCTGCCTGGAAAGTCACTTCAGCGGCTGAAGGGAAGAGGCTGGCGCTGCGTTTGGGGTTCCGGCTTCCAACCACCACCTTGAAACCAGAGCACACCAGGCGCATGGACAAGGAGCGGGCAAAGTCTCCACTTCCCAGGACCCCAATCGTCCTGCCACTGGCTCCTGGGACCAGGCTTGGCTCGCTGCCTCCATTCTGGTGGCCCAGTAGTGGCTTCCCCATGTCGCCCACTGGCATCCCGTTAAGCTGAAACCAATTAAGATAAGGGTTGCAAGTGAGAATGGTTCTTTGTACAAAAGTATCTTTTACTTATAAATGCGTTCAGCTATCCCTTTAACCGTTTCCAGAGTGGTTCACCAAACAAAACAATGACAATGCTATCTAAAAAGCTAAAAACAATTAAAAGCTAAAAGCATTATTGAAAGTGCAGACAGAAGAAGTGATTTTCAAGGTTTCTAGAACCAACCTACACAGATAATCCAGAATAGGCTTTTTAAAAAGAGAAATGTATACAACAAGAACACAATGCAATTTAATGTGATTTACAAAAAGGAATTTAAATGGGCCACTTTGATGATTCCAAAGCAAAGACAGATGGACTAGTCTCCTATTCAGAGACCTCTACAACTCAAGGTCTAATTTTAGTGTGTTGGCATGACTCCATAGCTGTGTGTACCTTGTTGCACAGATAGGCAAAATGGTAGATAATGGTGTATAATGAAATGAAGGACTTTGGATTCAAGAATACCATAACGTTGTGCTGGAGGATCTAGGAAATGCCTAGAGATTACACATTTTGCCATGGATAAATAAAAGTACAAATACTGGGTCTATAGATAAAATAAATAAATAATAAACACACTTTATGTGTATCCTGCCCCCTCTCCCAAAAGTGAATCATGGTGGCTTACAACAAAAATACAATATACATAGTAATAATAACAACCAAAACAACACAGAACAACAAATCAGAATATAAAAACAAAAGCAGCCATAAAAATATTAAACATCAAAATATCACAAAATTAAAAAATTGTGCTAGAATAAAATATGTTATACATAAGAGGCAAAAAACTAGCTCCTATTAATAACCAATTGAAATCCAGTTGGCATTGGAATCAATTTAAAAGCCTCCATCACTTAAATTGTAGTAAACTGTTGTTGAAGGCCTGCTTCCACATCTATGTTTTTAGTTATTTTCTGAAAGTCATTAGAATGGAGGCCAATCTTATTTCTTTGGAAAGAGCGTTTACGGAGCCGGGGGTGGGGGGGTGGGTGTCACAACTGAGAAGGCCCTCTCCCTCGTCCCCATCAACTTCACCTGTGAGAGTGGTGTGACTGTGAGAAGGGCCTCTATGGTGGACCTTAAGGCCTGAGTAGGACCTAGGGGGAGACACGGTTACACAAACAGGCTGGACCTTAAAGTGTTTAGCTCAGTGGTTCTCAACTTGTGGGTCCCCAGATGTTTTAGCTTTCAACTCCCAGAAATCCTATCAGCTGGTAAACAGGCTGGGATTTCTGGAAGTTGTAGGCCAAAACATCTGGGGATACACAGGTTGCAAACCACTGGTTTAGGGCTTTTTAGGTAATAACCTGCACTTTGAATTGGGCCTGGAATCACACTGGCAGCCAGTGCAGTTGCTTTAACAAGGGAGTAGCGTGCTCCCTGTAGTCAGCTCCTGTTAGAAGCCTGGCTGATGCTCTTTGCACTAATTGCAGTTTCCAAGCTGTTTTCATAGGTAGCTCCACGTAGAGTGCATTGCAGCAATCCATCCAAAATGTAACCAGGGCTTTTTGAGGTACGGGTGCAGTTGGTGCACAAGTTTTAAATGTGCGAAGGTCCGGCCACTGGTGACACCTGAGCCACTGTGTACCTGTGTTCTTAGGGGGAGTGTAACCCCACTGAGCACAGACAACTGCCCTATACCCCAATCAGCCACATGACTGACCACGAGGATTTCTGTCTTGTCAGGATTGAATTGCACTTTGTTAATCCTCATCCATCCCATCACAGCTGCCAGACACTGGTTTAGGACCTGGGCAGCTACCTTGGGATTGGGTGGAAATGAGTAATAGAGTTGGGTGTCATCTGCATACAGATGGCATCAAACTCCAAACCTCTGGATGACCTCACCCAGTGGTTTCATGTAGATGTAGATACAGGGTCATACTGTATTACATTCTTCTTCCATAACAGCAAATACCTCCCTAGCAATTCAAAAGGATGGCCACAGAATATAAAACCCCACATATAGCTCTGATGCAAACTATCATCAAAACCATATCTTCTCATATGAACCTGCATATTGCAATCTTCTGGAGAAGGCTATCTTTGGTTATTTAATGCTATTAACATTTTGGTATCTCATTTGTTTTAACAATTTAGCCTATGTTGTAAATTGCCACTAGTCCTGTATCAGGAGAAAGCAGGGAAGAAATCAATCAAGCACACAATAGGGAACAGGGCCCCCCCAAAAATTGGAATACCAGAAGAAACTGATAGGATCTAGAACCCATTTTTAGTTTAATATACCTGTTTGTAACTTGGTTTGGACATTATACAAATATTGCCTCATAAAGAAGCATCACTAACAGTTACTGATGAGTTTTGTTTCCACATTTACATTTCACAGTGTAAGAGAGAAAGTTACAATGTAATTTGAAAGGAAGCGCTTAATAGAGATGCTCTTACTCCTCATGCAAAATACATATATGTGTTTCTATGTTTTAATTCCTATACACTCTCGTGCTTGTTTCAAAATAAATTATTTGATGTGAGGAAAGACTACCAAGCCTGTGTTATGTTTCTGAAGTTCAATTGTAAAGCCAGGAGAAGTATATGTTTCTGAGTTTAACACCCAGTGCATCGAGGGAGGATTTACTGAGAGACTTCTCACCTCATAATAGTCCTAAAGGGTTTCAAAACACTCTCCCAATTTGGAATTTCTGTACTGAAATTGCCATTCAAGCTAAACAAGAGACAAGGTGTGCGTACACCTAACAGTGTTTTTCACAGGGCAAGACAAGAAACTGTCGTGTGGATAAAACTGGATGATTAAACTGTTTGACAATGCAAACCGAAACCAGAAGCAAAATAGATACAGCCTCTGTAATTAAAGACAGATTTCGGCAACACCACAATTTAATCCCTGTGTTCTCATGAGCTTGAGAGGATTAAGTTAAGTTGTATGAACAATTTCCAAGAGGTAGTGTGGGTTAGTAGAATGGTTTGTGAAGGTGGCACCATGCATTGTTGGTGGTCTAATTCCATATACTGTATGTATGAGTGAGTCACGTGTGGTATGCATCTAGATCAAACTGATCTGTCTCTCTCTCACACACAGAGACACTGTCCCTTCTTTGCACAATTAACTTTTGCTTTTAAGATCAGGAGAAACCAATTCCAGTTTTCTATACTGATAACTGTTGAATGAAGAAGCAATGAATTGTAGTAGCCCCTGGTGGCGCAATGGGTTAAACCCTTGTGCCAGCAGAACTGCTGACTGAAAGGTCAGCGGCTTGAATCTGGGGAGATGGGTGAGCTCCCATCTGTCAGCTCCAGCTTCTCATGTGGGGACATGAGAAAAGCCTCCCACAGGATGGTAAAACATCCGGGCGTCCCCAGGGCAATGTCCTTGCAGACGACCAATTCTCGCACACCAAAAGCAACTTGCCGTTTCTCAAGTCGCTCCTGACACACACACACACACAAAAGAATAAATCATGTCTCCAAACACAGATGCTTTGTTCCCCCCCCCCCCCCAAAAGGAAAGACATGATCTGGTGAGCAACTGCAAATATCAATAACCTGATTATCACAATGGTTTTGTTTGTGGCTAATGTTAGTAAGTCTACAAGGTCTGGCAGGACCCCATGATTTCAGCTCAAGAAAACCTTTGAAAACAGGACTTATTGCTTTACAGTAGGAACACTTGTTCTCTGGTTGGCGTTGGAGTCGCATGTGGCCCAAAGTCTGTTTTTTCTGCCCCGTGAACACTTCAGGTTTCCATTTTCTTGGCCAAAAAAAATAGGGTGAATTGCTTCTCTCAGAAACCTTACACAGATAGGTACATCAATGTTTTCAGTTCTTACCATATTTTTTTTATCAAAGCAAATTATTATTTGACTCAATTTGAAGTATTAATTTTCTATTCTTCCTTAAATCATTAACATTCTATCTAATCATTTGGAAGTTTGGGATAAAATCAAAAATTACCCCTGATAATAGTTGGCATGCATAATGAAATTAAAAAGAAAACTGGTGGGGTTGGTACTAATCTCATGGCTGCAAGTTGAAATACAGTAATGATTTCGAGATCGAGGTTTGGAAACATAAGCAAACTGTAATTTATTCAAAGCAGAAAGATCTTAATGTCTACCTAGGTAGTCAAGTACTCTCCCACTCATCAATATGTAAGCCTTGCTATAAGTATAACTCCAACACACTATATATTATGAATGTGGGAAACTGCCTCAGTTGGTATCAGCTGTTTTGTACTTATTTTTTCAAAGGTTTTATTCTTTCTGGTATGTTACCCTGGAAATATGATTAAAAGGCACTCTAAAAATCCTAAAATAACATTTAAATTAAAACCGTAAGCACCTGTTTCAGTCCACTTGTTTGATAGCCAATGTCTGATAAAAAGATCTATATTACAGAATAAACAATATTCTGTAATACAGAAAAATGGTTGTGATAACCAGGCTATGGACAGAAAAAACACCATCTTCTAAACTCATCTTCTTGAATAGTTTTTACTGTTATTTTAAAATGGAACTAAATGGTACTTTGTCTGCAGCTACTTCATTAGAAGGGAAACAAAGCCAGCTAATTCCTTATTCAAATCTGGAGACTTCCCTAGGAGCAAATGAACAGGTGACACATTCCTGCTGGGATCAGAACAGGTCTTGGTAGGTAATACACCTTTTAATAAAATATTCTTCCTTTTCAAATTCTAGCTGAACACAACTTCCCAGGACTCTTTCCAGTCGGAAAGATATCATAATAACTTGGCACCACCTGCGTACAATTTACAAAAATAGCAGCCAAGACATTAAGAAAACACAAGTGCGTGCGTGCGTGCGTGCACAAACACACAGGTATGGGGGAAACAAAATCTATTACAGCAAGCTGCATTCTGTGCAGCAAGATCACCCAATATTCATGCCCAAAGTTGGGTGTCACTCTTTATCTATTTTTTAAAAAAGTAACGGAGATGGACCATTAAATGTAAAGTTTTTCCCCTTGACATTAAGTCTAGTCGTGCCCAATTCTGGGGGTTGGTGCTCATCTCCACTTCTAAGCTGAAGAGCTGGCATTGTCCGTTGACGCCTCCAAGGCCATGTGGCTGGCATGACTGAATGGAGCGCTGTTATCTTCCCGCTGAAGCAATACTTACTGATCTACTCACATTTGCATATTTTTGAACTGCTAGGTTGGCAGAAGCTGGGGCTAACAACTGGAGTTCATGCCATCCCATGGATTTGAACTGCTGACCTTTCAGTCAGCAAGTTCTGCAGCTCAGGGGTTTAATCCGCTGCACCACCACAATACTACCAATACTACACAATTATATCTAAGACGTAAGCAGGTTCAGCTCAAGAATTTTTGTTGTGCAAGATAGATCTCCCACTGTTTCATTTTACGCATAAAAGGCAACACTAAGAATGTCTACAGCTCCTTCATGTCATCTGTATAGTTTGGAGACACAGGTCAGATGGACTGGAACATAATTGCAGCAGCCTCCAACATAGGGAAGAAATTGGGGCCTGTGCCATTGTACTCACCACTAAGCATTTGCCACCTGAGGCAACTGGATCGCTCTTCCTAATAATAGGATTGGCTCCCAAATTAAACTCCTCTCTTCTCATTTAGCCTTGCTGTCAGATAAGCGCCCATAAGACTGCAGCCTACGTTGGTGAGCTAGCCCCTCATCTTCACTCAGGGGGATGGAAAATATTTGTGAATATGACATTGCACCTTGGATGTTGTACATAGATACGTTACTAAAACAAGAAGAGGTGAGATTCTTGTGTCTTCTGGTGGGGTATCAAGAACTTTCCAAGCTACAGAAGCATACAAAATCTTGGTAATTCCAGTAAAATTGCACTTTGGGTGGTACTTGTCATGAGCCCTTAGCTACAAGTGAGATATCAATACTGTAAGATTGTGAAGGTGTAAATCTCTTAGCTCAAGATAAACATCAAAAGATGACCTACATGGAAGCTAACATGACATTGCTCTCATACAACAGAGACCATGAGATTTTCTAAATGCATTTACTTTCAATGCAATAACAGAATGACCTGCGTGAATCCATTTGGTAATAAAAATATTATTGCTTGAAAATCTGACAGCCTAGGTTTTTGAGTTAGCAGAGGCCTCTTTTTTATTGGCATGACTTCTTATTTAGTTTAGGGTTTTCTCGTTTCTGATATGAAATAAGAATAACCAAGTATAATATAATGAAAGAACTAGTATTAACACCTGATTGGATGAACATGGACCACACTGATCAAGTGTACTTTCACCTGAGTGCAAAGTGTACATTTTTCCAGCATGTTTAAAACTAACATGAAATGCATCCATAGCAGCTGTAAATTGCCCCAAAGGGGCTGAAGTAGATACAAAGGAGTTTTATTGATTTATTTCATATCAAAAACATTGCATAAATTAGTATAAAACTGATAAAAATAGAAGGAGCAAAAGTGGCTAAATATCTTTTGACTAAAAACAGGCAACAGTGACCGCATTGTCTGTAGCCTCAAACAATGCTTCCTCTGTACATGAGGTAGGACATTGCGGACAAGCATACAGATGCGGAGTTTTCTGTTCCGCTCCACAGTCGCACAAGGTGGAGGATTCTTCGAGGTAGTGTCATTTTGGCAGGTTGTCTTTTGATCTGCCCACTCCACTTCTGAGTCTGTTCAGGGACTTCCAAGTTGCCCATTCTTGGTTTGCCCCTGGAGGCAGACCCTTGTGGGGGGCCATCCAATTGGGTTTTCCTGGTTTAGCTGCCCAGAGGGAGACTCTTGCTGTTGTTGGGGGAATGTTAAGAGGAGTGGTGGTTCTCATGAAGCCTTTCCTTGATTTGAGTCTACTGGGAGGAGGCTGATAGCAGCGGATGATTTTCAGTGCTCAACCATATTCCTCTCACATAAGCAATTTCCCATTGCATTTGGGGGGGGGGGGGGGGCAATGCCAGCTAGTTTGTAGAGTTTATCCAAAGCTGTAGGTTTGAGACGTCCTGTGATTATGCTGCATGTTTCATTCAATGATACGTTCACCTGCTTTGCATGGGAAGATTTGTGCCAAACAGGGAAGGAGTTTATTCAGGAATACCTATACTACGAGGGTTTAATTGTGGCAAATATTTATTTACATATAATACAAAAGTGATACATGCCACCAAGTTTTGCAGTCCTTCAGTATAGTCGCCAGCATTGTGTACAACCCGTTTCCAACTATGTGGAAGTCGTAGGACACCTGTTGCAGCACCTGTTCTGTTGATAGTTCGAATGGAGCTGTCTACTGCTGCAAGAATCTCTGGAACAGTTCTGAAGCGAATGCCACGAAGTGGTTTCTTCATCTTAGGAATTAAGTCAAAGTCACAGGGGCTTAAGTCTGGGGAGTATGGTGGATGGTACAGCACTTCCCAACCCCATCAATCGAGCAAATCAGCCACAGCTTGCTCTGTATGTGGCTGAGCATTGTCATGCAAAATGATAGGGGCGTTCTGCAGAAAGTGTTGCCTTTTTTTCTCAAAGCTGGTCTGAAATGGTGCTCCAAAAATGAGTGGTAATACTGCACATTGACGGTCTGATGTGGGAAACGGTATGTGTTAGGATGACACCATCACAGTCGTACACGAGAATCACCATAACTTTCACATTGCTGGGGTCTGACGAAATTTCGAACTTTGTGGTGACCCGTAATGATGCCATTCATTCGATTGGCATTTCAGTTCTGGCTGGTACGATCTGACCCAAGTCTCATCCAGCGTAATGATACGGCGTAAGAAAGCCTTTCCTTTGCGCTCATCACGTTCCAAGTGGGTACAAGTAGCATCGTATTGTAGCCATTTCAAATTATGTGGAACCCATCATGAAGCAATTTTTCTCATGCCCAGGTGTTCCTTCAGAATGTGGAGCAGTCGTATGTGCAAATCCTGTGTTTTGGGCCAGCTCACTAATTGTATGATATCGATCACTGTCTATGAGTGTGGCAACAGCATTCACTTCCGCTTTGCTGACACTAGGATAACCTGGCCGATGCATGTCTGTCACATTTTGGCATCCTTTGTTGAAGGCTTTTACCCACCTTGCCACTGTTCTGTAAGGCAATGCAGATTCCCCGCAAGCCTCTTGAAGACGTTGATGACACTGTCCTGCTGTACGACCTCTGTACGGCACATTCAATCTTTATCCAACTCCATTGTTCTTGTTTCGAAAACATTGCGACACTTACTTTAGACCGCAAGCTAATATGAGGCTCAGTTCTTCGCGTTACTCCGCACGCGCGTGATGTAGGAAAGGCAAGTCTTTTTGCTCAGAGGTAAGGTTGGTATGTAACTAACGTGTGGTATATGCGACATTCTTTGGTTTCGTTGTGTGGCGTCTTTACAGCAGTGTTGCCACTATTAAGGTTCCAACCCTCCTATATTCACTACAGGGAAACCTCAAATCTAGAATAAATGGACAGAGGATTAGACCAGGTGACCCCATTTTGGAAGAGAAAGAAGCCCCTTTCCTGACAAGTATTTTAAGGCATAGCAAAAACATAAAACTTGGACTTGGGAGGAGAGAATTACTGCTGACTCAGGCAGAATGGTTTGCAGCTTCACCTTAAAAGAAGAGTGAGCAGAGTATGGCCTTCCAGATGCTGTACTGCACAGATGTTCCCAGTACATCAAGAGAATAACAAAATAGGATGTGTAAAAAAAAAAGGGGGGGGGGAAAGATTGCAACTATAAACTGACCAATGTAACCTGAGAATCCAGGGATTGGGTTATTGTCATTTAGGACACCTAACTCAATATGACTGGTCAGCAGAGCTAGTAATTTTGTTTCAGGAAATTACTCCTGCGACAAAACAATTTTTCAAAGAATGCAGCCTTCCGGAAGCAATTTGAGCCATAACACATTTTAGCGAACTACAGGGGCAGCTGGCAAGATAAGAAAGATTGGTTTTAAAGCATTAGAACTGAAGACTGGGAGGTTAATACTTTAATGTTGCTCTATGACTAGTGTGCACTAGAGGATCATATGCAGGCTCTTCCTCCCTTCCACATTCGACAACTATTTCCTCATTGGGTTCTGGTTCTTCTATGCTCTGTATCTCGGAAATTTGATGTACAGTAGTTTACAGTGCAGCCATGCTGGTGTCATTGTTAAGTGCCATCTGATAATACTGTATTAACAATCAATAAAAGACCACACATACCATGGCATTAAGCATTTAAGTACTTGGTATCACTGGGGTTTGGTTCCAGGATCCACCTGGATACCAAAATATGTCGACATTCAACTCCAATTTTCTGCAATGATGTAGCAAGTGCTTCCCATTACATAAAATGACAAAATTGAGATTTGAATTTGGATGTTTTATTTTTAGCATTTTCAAGCCATAGTTATGGACACAAAATCCATGAATATGGAGGGCTGGCTGTAACTCTAAGTCACAGTAACTACTGTTCCATTTGAAGCACTGCCCTTTCCAAGCCTTATATAAATTAAGTTATAGAGAGGGAAGTCAGGAATGTTGGAATTCCCTGTCCAAAATTACACCTAGACTCAGGTATACAGGTCATCTGGTCATAGCCTTCTCTGCTCAATTTTCCAACCATATATGTGCGCATGAACATCTGCACATGGCCACTTGTCAAAATAAACAGAGAATGAATTAAGTTTCTCAACCCTGGGCATCAACTCCCAGAAGCTCCATCCAGACATCCCAGAGGAGCTCTCGGTGGCGCAATGGATTAAACCTTTGTGTTGGCAGGACTGAAAACCGACTGGTCAGAGGTTCAAATCTTTTTTCTAACTGCTCTTAACCACATGTACCAGTCTATACATGTACCAGTCTATACATGTATAGCATTCCCACCTAACAGTTTTTAGCTATGAAAGATAAGATGCTGATGACTCAGGGTCTCCGTTTACATATGTAAGCATGTCCACTGTGGTCACTGTGACATTTAACTGTAACCTGTGTTTCAATCTGAGTAAAGACAGAAACACTGAATCCAGTAGAAGGCCACACTGAAATGGAATTTCCAGATTTTCTCATTCCCTGTGTTTGTCTTGCAAAAGAGGAGGAATAGACATGGAAATACAGCGAACTGAGACTGAAAGGCTGATAAAATGTGTTTGTTGAGGCTTCTTTAATTCTGTCAAGTACCCAGGGAATTATAGATGTCTTTTAGGGACATCTAAGATAGAATAGTATAATGTCTTCTGTGTGGGGATGCCTTTAAAGATAGTTTTGTATATATAATTTTATACAAACTCATATAAAATTCACCAGAGCACTGGTGTGGATTAGGCAATCCAAGTATGTCATATTGTACTAATTTCACTGGTGTGTTCCCAGACCCCATTTGTCTAAAGTAAAGTTTAAACAATCTATGATCAAGTCAGTTTGACAAGATACAAAGTCAGTTGAAGAACCATTGGCACATACTCTCAGACCAATATCTGGACCTGACTTACATGATCCTCTATAGCAGAGCTTTGTAAATATTTCATGTTGGTAACACACTTAATAATAATAATAATAATAATAATAATAATAATTTATTTATATACCGTTCCATCTCTCCGAGGGGAGTAAAAACAACATAACCATAAGATTAACAAACAAAATATAAGCATAAAAATTGTCGCCATAACACACATATATTAAAAGTAATCCTGCCTGTTCGAGGCAATTAAAAATTTAAAAGGCTGGGCCAAATTTGTGCAAACCCAAAAATTATAGGGGGCCCAGGAATTAAGTGCAAAGCTATGGCAGGCAACAATAATATTAGGTACGGGTCTGTGGCTGTTCATTCCGGGGCCAATTAGAGGAAAGAATCTGGGTAACTGGTAGGAATAAGGCAGTATTAGACCATGTGTGGGGCTGAGTTAGAACTGGTCATTTTCAAAGGCTTGTTGAAACCACCAGATCTTCAAGCTCTTACGAAAGGAGGGAAGGGATGGGGCCAGTCTTATTTCCTTTGGACGGGCGTTCCAGAGACGGGGGGCTGCCACTGAGAAGGCCCTTTCTCTCGTCCCCACCAGAGACAGTAGTGGGACTGAGGGGAGGGTCTCCCCAGAAGATCTTCGAGCTCGCACCGGTTCATAGAAGGAGATGCGATCGCGAAGATAAGCGGGGCCCGAACCATTTAGGGCTTTATAGGTCATGACCTGCACCTTGAATTTGGCTTGGCAACTTATTGGCAGCCAATGAAGCAGTTTTAATAAGGGTGTTGTATGCTTCCTATAGTTTGCTCCCTATAGTTTGCTCCAGTAAGGAGCCTGGCTGCCGCCTGCTGTACCAGTTCAAGCTTCCAGGCCATCTTCAAGGGCAGCCCCACTTTTTAGATATGCATCATCTTATAACCCAATAATCCAGACCCCATGTCTAAACTAAAGTTTAAACAATCTATGATCAAGTCAGTTGAAGAACCACCATCATCCTGTACATAATCTCAGATCAATATCTGGGTCTGACTTACATGATCATCTATAGCAGAGCTTTGCAAACATTTCATGTTGGTGGCACACTTTTTAGAACTGCATCACCTTGCAACCCAATAATTCAGTTTTATTAGCAAACTGGATGTAAAAAGAACCCTTCATAAGAGATACGGACACATACACAATTGGCTGGGGACACAACTTATCTCATGTAAACATTTCATTCATATTTTTCGTGCATCATACTAATTTGCTGCATAAAAATACATGCAAACTGATATTGCCTGTTTCATATAGATTTAGAGATGTCTTGTTATGTTTATTCACACCAAGCATGGCCTCTGGTGGCGTAGTGGGTTAAATCCCTGTGCTGGCAGGACTGAAGACCAACAGGTCGCAGGTTGGAATCCAGGGAGAGGCGGATGAGCTCCCTCTATCAACTCCAGCTCCTCATGCGGGGGCATGAGAGAAGCCTCCCACAAGGATGATAAAAAACATCAAATCATCCGGGCGTCCCCTGGGCAATGTCCTTGCAGACGGCCAATTCTCTCACACCAGAAGTGACTTGCACTTTCTCAAGTCGTTCCTGACACGACAAAAAACAAACAAACAAACAAAAAACAGGCATGGACAAACTTCGGCCCTCTGTTTTGGACTCCAACTCCCACAATTTCTAACAACTTACTGGCTGTTTGGAATTATGGGAGTTGAAATCCAAAACATCTGGAGGGCCAAAATTTGCCTGTGCCTGATCTACACAATGCAGTTGACACACTAACATGCCATGACACACAGTTTGGAAAGCTCTGATCTACAGGAACACAATGAAGGGGACCTTTTCAGTAGTAGTTCTATATTTTCAAAACTCCATTTCAGTGGGAGAAAGATATGTCAATTTTCCCATCAAGAACAGACCTCAAACAAGTCAGAGACCCAGGTGTTTATCACTGCCTTCTCTGCTATATATATGATATAGACTCATAGAATCATAGAGTTGGAAGAGACCTCATGGCCATCCAGTCCAACCCACTGCCAAGAAGCAGGAAAATTGTATTCAAAGCCCCAGACAGATGGTCATCCAGCCTCGGTTTAAAAGCCTCCAAAGAAGGAGCCTCCACCATGTCTTATGTATAATTATTTATTTGATTTTATTGTCTTTTTTGCTGGGTTGTATCTTGCTTGTATTAATGTTAACACTGTGGCACTTTATTATTTAACACTGCTATTGATATATTATAAAATGGGAGTTGAAAGACAGCTTTTGAGGGTTTTAGCATTAAAAACATTTGTAGATCATTATTTAGGACCTAAAAGGTAGTCTAGAAATGTTTTAAATAAACAAACATTCGACAAAAGCTAGCTGAAATACTATTTATAAACGTGAAGCATTTTTAGAGACACAATGCATTAGCTCTACGAGACAAGATACTTCAACATAATTTAATTTGTAATTCCATGTTGCTGAGGAAATGAAAGAGGAAGGAAAAAACAAACTAAAAACCAGGGTATCGGGGAAAGGGAAACCATCTGACAGAGTCAAAAAGGAGTGGGAAAGGCAACAGCATACGTTCCCCTACAAATGAGATAAAATATGTCATATCACAAGCTGTCAGTGTTTTCTGTCTAAGAGATAAAAGACGAAATGGGTAAAGCATTTTCATTTAAGAAGAAGTGATAGGGGATCCTTTGTACTTGGGCTACCAATTTCAGTCTTCCCTCTCAAGCATCCATGTGTTACAAGGTCAATGAACTGTTTAAAATGGTAAATGGACTGGCAGGCAGTGATCACATAATACACAAATATTTAATCATTATGCATACTGCTGATGTGAAACTATTGGTGGATCTCTTGGATATCTCCATTAGGTTGGCAAGGATTTAATGTATTATTTCATGCATTTTTGGGTGCTCAAAAGTACTATGACATACAGGGAAACATCATGAGGAAATGTGAGAGGAGATAGATTTCCTGAATCTTGTAAACACTAACAAAACTACAGGTTGATCATCCTTTACCGGAAATTCTGAAATCCAAAATCGTCCATATGGGTGGGTGAGATCGTTGCTTATTGATTTTTTTAATGTGTGTTAGGAGTGACTTGAGAAACTGCAAGTCACTTCTGGTGTGAGAGAATTAGTCGTCTGCAAGGACGTTGCCCAGGGGACTCCCAGATGTTTTACCATCCTGTGGGAGGTTTCTCTCATGTACCCGCATGAGAAGCTGAAGCTGACAGAGAAAGCTCACCCCAAGCCCTGGATTCAAACTGCTGACCTTCAGTCAGCAGTCTTGCCGGCACATTTTGCCACCGAAGACTGATGATACAATGGATACAGACTTTGCTTCATGTGCAAAGTCATTTAAAACTTTGTATAAAATTACCTCCACATTATGTGTAGAAAGTGTGCATGAAATAATTTCATATTTAGACCTGGCTATCATCTCTTGTTATGGACAAATACAAAACTTGGAAAAAACACCCCTGAAATCCAAAACATTTCTGGCTGCAAGAATTCTGGATAAGGGATACTCAAGCTGTATTTAAAGCCATATTTCCTTGATGGAAACAAAGAGCCCAAGCTCTCCTGACAATATTTTGATACCTGCAAGATTGACCAGGACATACATAGTACAATACGCACAAAAACAACAAACCAGATGCTGGCAATATAAAATAGTTTTATAGCTAAAGACATGGTGCTACTAGGAACACACTCTTGCATATTTTAGATGTGGTTATATGACTCCTCCGGAGCCCCTGGTGGTGTAGTTGATAAGCTGCTGAACTTGCTGATTGGAAAGTCGGCAGTCTGAATCCAGGGAGCAGGTGAGCGCCTGCTGTTAGCTCCAGCTTCTGCCAACCTAGCAGTTTGAAAACTGCGAGTAGATCAATAGGTACTGCTCTGGCAGGAAGATAATGGTGCTTCATGCAGTCATGCCGGCCACATGACCTTGGAGGTGTCTATGGGACAACTTAGCTTAGAAATGGAGATGAGCACAACCCCCCAGAGTCGGACAGGACTAGACTTAATGACAGGGGAAACCTTTACCATATGACTCCTCCAGAATTTTGCATAGTAGATGTGCTCACTTGCTATGCAGGTTTGGCTTGGCTTTTTTTTGGTACTAAAGTTGCAGAAGGTAAACTGAACAAAGATGCCTCTTCAATGATTGTAGAAGTTGAATGCTCTTTTTCTAGTTTAGTCTTATGTTGTCTTTACTTTTTGTTCTATTAGAAAGTATTCAAATTATTATTTTTGCATGTAGTGTGGGGAATATGACTGGTTCTCAATATCTATGTCCAAGAACTAATTGTCCCTTGTCATCAGCACCGAAATCCTAGCACTAGAGTGTATGTTCTGCCGCTGCTAACACACTGAAGCACAATATCCAGCCTTAAGGCATATTACATAATCAGCTATATATAAATATAGTTGCTTTTGCAGAGGAGCATCAAGGCCTTTGACTCAGCATTCTGCATAAGTACACACTTAACACTGAAAGCCCAGCTGAATCCCTTTGGGACTAAATCACTTTTCTCTGAGCTTAGCTGGATTTGGCCTTTAAGAATAAGCAGGACAACATCACGTCCACCTGTGAGTTCGTGGCTCTGCTAGCAAGACACAGCAAATCAGCAACAGGATATATATGTTTTCTAGTACGCCAACACTGGTTTCTCACCCGCAACAGCAAACAGATTGTGGCTGATGATTTCAGAGCTTTTTAATGCATCTGTTTTTCATCTGTACTACACTGTCTGCTTTATATTCCTCAAGCCAGCAAGACCGCTTCAAAGACATCACATGTTCCAAGAAAGAAAGAAAAAACCCTGCATATTTTCTAGATGAGAAAATATTATGCTTCTTGCAGACAGTACAATGGCCATCCCTGTGTAAGTGTGGAATGATGTCGCACAAGGGCCAAGACACTTACTGCAGACTTGAGGAACTTGAGTCTCTCTCCTGGTGGGGTTGGACTATGTCTCCTATTATCCCCAGCCAGCTTGGTGAACCATAAGACATGATGGCATCTGCAATACCACATCTCGCAGGTCACACACATATCCCACATCTCTGACATCAGCTTGTTTGTAAGATGCAGGTACAGGTGGTCCCCAAGTTACAAACATCTGACAAAACATTAAGAATGGGAGTGAGACAACAGGAAGCGAGATAAATTGGCCCCTTGGAGGGGGAATTCACTCTAGAAATAGTTATCATGGGGAAAAGGAGTCTCCACTGAAGCTTTTTCAGAAATCCTTGTTTTCACAACAAGCCAAAAAATTTAAAATCCAATGATCACAAGGACAGAAAGTTAGGTGAAATCTTCTGAACAGTAGCGCAGACAGCAAAAAAAGTACCACAGGATTATTAACCCTTTCCTTTGCTAACCAAAGCTTACATGTGTGTGTGTATGTGTTTGTTTGTGTGTTTCCCCTCCAAGGGGCCAATTTCGCCTGAGTTACATTTAAAAATGTACCTGTTATGACTGATATACAAATTCAACTTAAGAACAAACCTACAGAATCTATACTGTTCATAACTTGGGGACTGCCTGTACTAACTAACAATATAATTCCTGGCTTATTCCAAATACCATTATCTGTTCAGATTACAGTTTACATGTTGTTTTTTCTTTTTCTAATGTTGCCGTGCTATAGAACCTCCTTCCCCAAAGCATACCAATGCAGTACGGTCCTTGTAACCATGAGAGACACATTTCCAGACTTCATGTGGATATACGAAACCACAGATGATATATGGGGATTGTCTCCTACCCCCCCCCTCCCCCCCGCCAATCAAGATCAATGCGAGGAAAAGTTATGGTATAAATTCAGTGATGGACAGATGGAACATGGTAAAGGTTTTGATAACATTTTGAAGTTGGTTGGCTCTTCTCTGCATAGCCTGCATTCAAAATTATGTATTCCTTTAATTCATGAAGCGGGCAAACTGTACCATTACTGTCACTACCATGAAGGAACCAAAAAATATATATGTCATGGAAAATACTATTATTATTACTGAAACACCATATCTAGGAAGATTACCTAAGAGATACTATGGTTTAAACACCCATCACTGATCCCTAAGAAAGCTTACTAAGCTACTAAAGAAGTATCTGTCATCAACCTGTGATTATTGAGTTTTGCTAACAATGAAGCTTAGCTTTCAGGAGTTGTTTTTACACTTTACAGCTTGATACCACTTTAGTGGTCCTGGCCCCACCCTACTGAATCCTGGGATTTATGGCTTGGTAAAATAAACTTCAAGTCAGGTGTCTTACTGTAGGTTCTACTCTTCACTGAGATTAGGTTCGTCTTCATGATAAGGTTCCTTTCATCACAAGCCTAATTCTCATGATATGCTGCTGCAAGAAGTGTGCTATCTACGTTTTGCTGATATTTGCTCCTGTTGTTATATTTTTGCTTTCTTATTTTATACATTTATCCTATAAATAAATGAGCCTAACCAGTGGTCAATACTTTACATGCTTTATAAGAGCTAAGGATTCTGCTGGGACATATTGCTAATGAACCTTCCTGATATGTCTTTTGTCAAACAACATGGCTTTGGAGGCACGAGAGAGCAGTGGGAACAAAGTCCCATTCTGAGACTTTCTCCATGGCCCTGTTTCCCCAATGCCCAACCCCTTTACTTACACAGAGTGGCTCATTGCATCTTGCACGCCAATACCCCTGTTTGCTTGCAATGGGTGATCAAGTAACCGAGGCTTAATTAATCTTAGCTCCTACCTGTCTGACATTCTTCAACGTTGTACCTCTCTTGGAATCTTTCCCAGCCTTTATGCCAAACAATTGACAGTAAACAAAGTTAATTCATTCCCATTAATAAAGGCTGACATTTATTACTCGTAGCTCCTGCTGTCTCTTTGCTACAATCACCTGATCCCCTTGCATTCTGGTGAAAGGAAGACCAGCAATATTTTAGCCTAGCAGATAGTAAACATATACTGTTAGCCCTTCATATTAATGGAGGTTAGAAGCAAATGATCCCCATGAAAGTGAAAAAAAAAAGCTTGAATATAGAATAGAATACTATTTTTTAACCTGAGAAAATACTTGTTTAGGGATATCTGCTTCCAGCATAATGCCAGGGTGAATTCCTGTTGTATGCTGGCCACAGAATTGCATTGGAGGACCTAGACATATGTTCAATCTAGAAATCTCTAGATCAGTGGTTCTCAACCTTCTTAATGCCGCAACCCCTTAATACAGTTCCTCATGTTGTGGTGACCCCCAACCATAAATTATTTTCGTTGCTACTTCATAACTGTAATTTGCTACTGCTATGAATCATAATGTAAATATCTGATATGCAGGATGTATTTTCATTCACTGGATCAATACCCAATATGCCCAAATTTGAATACTGGTGGGGTTGATTTTGTCATTTGGGAGCTGTAGTTGCTAGGATTTGTTCACCTGCAATCAAAGAGCATTCTGAACTCCACCAACGATGGAATTGAACCAAACTTGGCACACAGAACTCTCATGACCAACAGAAAATACTGGAAGGGTTTGGTGGGCATTGACCTTGAATTTTGGAGTTGTAGTTCACCTACATCCAGAGAGATGTGGACTCAAACATTATGCACCTGGATAAAACTTGGCACGAATACACAATATGCCCAAATGTGAACACTAGTGGAGTTTGGGGGAAATAGATCTTGACATTTGGGAGTTGTCGTTGCTGGGATTTATAGTTCACCTACAATCAAAGAGCATTCTGACGCCCACCAATGACAGAATTGGGTCAAACTTCCCACACAAAACCACCATGACCAACAGAAAATACTTTGGTGACCCCTCTAACACTCCCTTGTGAACCTCCTAGGAGTTGCAAACTCCAGGTTGAGAAACAATACTCTAGATCCTCCAGCGTGACTGAAGGAAGTTGACCATAAAACCACACTGGAAAACTATGAGATTCACAAGAGAGAATATTTCTGCTCAAATCCACAAATAATCAAATGTGCAAAAACCACAATGTAGAGGGACTGTGTTAGCAACATCCATAGAAAAAGATCAAAGCACTGTGGTGCATATGGTTAGGAAACAGACTGCAAAGCAAAATGTTTTTAAAAATGAGCAATGTAGTCTTTTCTGAACCTGTGTTTTGGAAGAGGCAATGCTAAGAACCCCATATTTGAGGTAAAATATCCAAAACCTACAAATTATTTATCTTGAAGCCATGGAAACATTATATCTCTGTGTCTCTGTATATAATAAATAACTTAGTTAACTTTTAAAATGAATGCTTATTCAGCCACAAACATCAGTAGTGAGCCATGACTTTAGGCCAGTTTATAGCTCTCAGATTAAGGGCCCTATATGCCAGGATCTGATCTCAGTGCGAACTCATATAATCCAGTTTAAAGCAGAAAACCTGGGATCAGATCCTGGGATATTGGGCCTGTCTGGAAGGGCCCTAAGTCATCTCACAGCATTAATGCAGGAATACTATGGGTGAGTTCCTAGGAAGAAAAGCACAACATAAAAATAATAAACAAAAAGAAAAGAATTTACTGTATTCCTATAAACATATGTGTCACGAAAAAAGTGGGAAAAACTAGAGAAAGCTATGGAAAATAGTGTTATGTGAGTAACTTGGCATGCCTTGGATAACAGAGTCTTCTTCTCTGGAGGTTTTTAAGTAGAAGCTGGATGGCCATCTGTATGGACTTTGATTGTGCTTTACCTGCATGGCAAGGGGTTGGGCTGGATGGCCCTTGGAGTTTCTTCCAACTTTACGTTTTTATAATTGTTGGGAGACGTGTGGTATCCTAAGCCAATGTAGAATAGTTGTTAAAATCTGAGCTTGGAAATGTTTTTTTTTTTTTTCTGGACTACAGCTCACAGAATTCCCCAGCCAGTATGGCCAGTGGCTAGATTATTGAGAGTGATGGAGCCCCCGGTGGCTCAGTGGGTTAAAGCACTGAGCTGCTGAGCTTGTTGATCGAAAGGTCGCAGGTTCGATTCCGGGGAGCGGTGTGAGCTTCCGCTGTCAGCCCTAGCTTCTGCCAACCTAGCAGTTCGAAAACATGAAAATGTGAGTAGATCAATAGGTACCGCTCCGGCGGGAAGGTAACGGCGCTCCATGCAGTCATGCTGGCCACATGACCTTGGAGTGTCTACGGACAACGCTGGCTCTTCGGCTTAGAAATGGAGATGAGCACCACACCCCAGAGTCAGACATGACTGGACTTAATGTCAGGGGACTACCTTTACCTTTTTACACACCAGGCTCCTAAAGCTGTTACAGACGTAGGCAGGAGGTTACTGACTACACTGGACACATTCCAGCTGAAGCATTTGTTTTTGTTTTAAATTACAAATCTAAATTAAAATATACCCTATAATTTACTTCAATAAAATGCCCAAAACTGCCACATTAATACAAAAATATTAAAATAATGGAAATATTAATTGGTTGGATGAGTTATAAATCAATGAAGAAAATCACACGCTGCTTTTATTCTTGAGGGACTGTCTTTTAATTAATGATTATTTTTAGACACAATTCTGCTGAGAAGCTCAGGATGGCACAGAAACTCTCCCCCATCTTACGACAAGCACAGGAAATACATTAGACTAAGAGTTAATAAATACCACAAAGTCACCCATCAGGATCTGAGTGAAGATTTAAAGAGAGGCATTCCTAAGGCTTTATTCGGCATTTGAACCATTGCACTAGTAAAGGTAAAGGTTTCCCCTGACATTAAATCTAGTCTTGTCCTTCTCTGGGGGGGTGGGTGGGGGGGGGGGGTGGCGTTCATCTCCATTTCTAAGAGCCGGCATTGTCTGTAGACACCTCCAAGGTCATGTGGCCAGCATGACTGCATAGAGCATTGTTAACTTCCCGGAGAAGCTGTACCTATTGATCTACTCACATTTGCATGTTTTTGAACTGCTAGGTTGGCAGAAGCTGGGGCTAACAGCAGGAGCTCACCTGTTTCCCAGATTTGAACCACCAACCTTTTGGTCACCAAGTTCAGCAGCTCAGTGGTTTAACCTGCTGTACCACCGTGGGACCATTGCACCAGGAGACAATTGTTTTATTTGGTTTATATTGCCTTTCCACTGAAAATAGCACTAGTAATAATAAAAATAGATAAAATATAAAATTATAATAAAAAAATCAAAACACAGGCCCTCTTCAAGTTCACATACAACACAGAGAAGTACTTCCTTTGACGATCTTAAAACCAAACACATTCATACAGAGGAATGCTTTTTTTTTTTTTCAAATCCCTTGATCCTAAGTTGTAGAAGATTCTATAAGGAATGAATAGTATTGCAAACTATGTCAGGAAGCAGACGCAGCAGGTATTTCCTGCCTTCATTTTTGCCTTCAAAACTTCTCTTACAATTTTCAGAATTCTTACACATCATTGCTTCATTAATAGAGGAATTAAAGAGACCAAAAAGGCATGCTGTACTTTGCAAAGACTTAAAGCAAAATCACCATGTGGAGCCCCCGGCGGCGCAGTGGGTTAAACCCCTGTGCCAGCAGGACTGAAGACCGACAGGTCGCAGGTTCAAATCCAGGGAGAGGCGGATGAGCTCCCTCTATCAGCTCCAGCTCCTCATGTGGGGACATGAGAGAAGCCTCTCACAAGGATGATAAAACATCAAATAATCCAGGTGTCCCCTGGGCAACTTCCTTGCAGATGGCCAATTCTCTCACACCAGAAGCGACTTGCAGTTTCTCAAGTCGCTCCTGACATGACAAAAAAAACCAAAAAACCAAAACAAACCCAAAACCATGTGGTAAAATTCAATTTGATGCAGTCATTCCATTGCAAAATATATAGTGTGTTACCTGGTTCATTAGATAATTAGAAGTACCCCCCTGTATATCTCTATTGTAGAATTAATGTACTTTGACAACACATTAGCAGACATGGCGCAATGCTAAGGAATCACGGGAACGGCAGTTCTATAAAGTCTTGAGCTTTCTTTGCCAAAGAATGCTGATACTTCACCAAATGACAACTCCCACGATTTCACAGCATTGATCCTTAGCAGTTCAACTGGTATCGGATTGCTTTAATTCTACAGTGGAGATGGACCCCTAATCAGCTCAACTGGACCCCTCAGGCACCACGTGCAAGACTGCACTACATGTTATTATATTATATTATTTTGGTGATCATTTCCAAATATTACCACATACAAATTCCAGCTACAAAGTATATTTTAAAAGTAAAGGTAAAGGTTTCCCCTTGACATTAAGTCTAGTCGAATCCAGCTCTGGGAGTTGGTGTTCATCTCCATTTCTAAGCCAAAGAGCCGGAGTTGTCCGTAGATGCTTCCTAGATCATGTGGTCAGCATGACTGCACAGAGCGTCATTACCTTCCTGCTGGAGCGGTACCTATTGATCTACTCACATTTGCATGTTTTCGAACTGCTAGGTTGGCAGAAGCTGGGGCTAACAGCAGAAGCTCACTCCGCTCCTCGGATTCGATCTGCCGATCTTTTGGTCAGCAAGTTCAGCAGATCAGCAGCTTAACCTGCTGCACCACCGGGGGCTCTAAGCATATTTTACTGTATTGAATTGTTGATATTACTCTATGAAATTACCCACTTGTTTTTATCCATCTGTGTGTTTACTTCACCTGTTTTGGAAAGTGTCGCTCTGTATAGTATTTTTGGTGCTGATTACAACAAGCTCTGTCCATTTCCCTCTGCAGCTTATTTATCTTCTTCACTGCCTACTGCCAAACTTGAAAAGATAAACACCCACCGCCTGATTCAGCTTCTTAGAAGCCATTCCCTCTAAATATTATTTTAGGGAGATTTCACTTGTTTAAATACTTGCTTACAAAGACATGCTATGAAACGCTTTGGGAACCTTGGATCGGGATGATGTCAATTTGTTGTTATAAACGAAATTTGTTTGGGAAATATTCAAGGGATAAAATATTAAACAACGGGCTTATTTACACTGTTCATCTTCCTGTTGGGAGGGCTTCCAATCTAATAGTTGTTTTGCTATGTTCCACATTTGTGATGTAAATATTAATGACTCACAAAAGTGTACATTTGAATTTTTGTCTGCTATATTGAACAACACATTTGACTTAGCACATTTGAATCTTAGAAAGAAGGAGTTTTGATACTCTACGCTGCCCCTCCTCTCCTTGCATGCTTGGCTCTCAGTTCTTTCCTGCCTGTGGTGTACTTCAATGCACTGATTGTATTCAGAAAGCAATTTAAATGTTCTTAGGAGGATCACATTCTTGCCATAAACGTGCGTGCGTGCATTGCCCAGAACAAAAGGTGAGGAAGTGAGGACACTGCAACACAAATAGAAACCTTAGCTGGTGCATTCATTAACTTTCTATAACCTAGCCTGTGTTTAGATCCTGATCTCACTTGCCCTTGCCTATTAGAGGCCTGGTAATCAATATTAGAGCTTATTTCTTCTCTATGGGGCAATCCTGCCTTTTTCTTCCACTTATAGGATGTTTGGAAATGCTGCCCTTACTTACAATAAACTGAGGCACACTGGAAAAGAACATCCCCAAAATTAGTATTTTCCAGGTGCTTGAACTTCAACTTCCATGATCTCCTTTAACACTATATTGATTGAGGCTGATGGGATCTGTACTTCCCACTTGGGTGAAAACTATTCACCTCACTGGCAATTTCATATGCAACAGTACCAGTACAATTAACAGGAAACATTTCTATTTTAACTCTATATGGCAATTTCAGCAGGCTCTAGAACAGTAGTTCTCAACCTTCCTAATGCCGCAACCCCTTAATACAGTTCCTCATGTTGTGCTGACCCCCCAACCATAAAATTATACTTCATAACTGTCATTTTGCTACTGCTATGAATCATCATGTAAATATCTGATATGCAGGATGTATTCCAACTCACTGGACCAAATTTGGCACAAATACCCGATACGCCCAAATTTGAATATTGGTGGGGTTGGGGGAAGGGATTGATTTTGTCATTTGGGAGTTGGAGTTGCTGAGATTTATAGTTCACCTACAATCAAGTGACATTTTGAATTCCACCAATGATGGAATTGAACCAGAACTCTCATTGCAAACAGAAAACAATGGAACGATTTGGTGGGCACTGACCTTGAGTTTGGGAATTGTAGTTCACCTACATCCAGAGAGCACCTACATCCAGAGAGCACCATGGACTCAAACAATGATGGATCTGAATCAAACTTGGCACAAATACTCAATATGCCCAAATGTGAACACTGGTGGAGTTTGGGGAAAATAGACCTTGACATTTGGGAGTTGTAGTTGCTGGGATTTATAGTTCATCAACAATCAAAGAGCATTATGAACTCCATCAAAGATGGAATTGAACCAAACTTGGCATACAGAACTCTCATGATTAATCGAAAACACTGGAAGGGTTTGGTGGGCATTGACCTTGAGTTTTGGAGTTGCAGTTCACCTACGTCCAGAGAGTACTGTGGACTCAAACAATGATAGAACTGGGCCAAACTTGGCACCAATACCCAATATGCCCAAATGTGAACACTGCTGGAGTTTGGGGAAAATAGACCTGACATTTGGGAGTTGTAGCTGCTGGGATTTATAGTTCACCTACAATCCAAGAGCATTCTGGACCCCACTAACGATAGAATAGGGCCAAACTTCCGACACAAAACATCCATGACCAACAGAAAATACTGTGTTTTCTGATGGTCGTTGGTGACCCCTCTGACACCCCCTCGTGAGCCCCCCCAGAAGTCCTGACCCCCATGTTGAGAAACACTGCTCTAGAACAAGTCTGCTACCATACAGGTTGCCACAGAATATGAGCAAATGTATTGATGGACACATCAGTGTCAACAAACAGCAATTAACTTTATTAAGGTATCACAACTCACAACCTCTGAGGGTGCCTGCCGTAGATGCAGGCGAAATGTCAGGAGATAATGCTTTTGGAACATGGTCATATAGCCCAGGTGTTTTGACCTACAGCCTATGTGTTTTGGCTTACAACTCTCAGAAATCCCAGCCCCTTTACGAGCAAGTCACACTCTCTCAACCTAACAACAATGCAATGGCAAACATCCTCAGAATAAATCATGCCAAGAAAATCCTATGACAGTGTCACCGTAAGTCAGAGTCAACTTGAATGTATGTATCAGCAACCACAATGCATCACTGAGGTGCTTAATAATTAGGAGCTTTACTGTATTTCTTGGATCACTTCTGGAAAATTATGAGGTATTATGAACAGATGACAAAGGCAGGTGCTGTTATGCATCAGAACAACAAAGTGCTTTGTGGCACCACCAATTTAGCATGATTTAAACTTTTTAAAGATCTCTACTAAATGATTCCAAAGCTATTTCACAAAAGCTTGTGCCACAATAAATGCATTAGGCTTGAATCCCAAGTGGTGTCTGTAGAAAGGCCTTGAGGCTTTTGCAAACAGAAGTGGAAAGTTCATTTTCACCTTCCTTTCCCTTTGAAGCTCTTGTGCCACCCCTAAAACTGTCCCAAAGAGTCCCTATCATGCAGCTTTTGGGGAGGGGGAGGCAAAGTGAAAAAAGAAACACATCAAGATCTTGTGAATTTCAGAAACAACTGTCCCACAAACTTAATCCAAAAATGCAAGCTCTTGCTTCCATCCATGTCATTGAACCAGCTTTAGCTGCTTCACCTAGACTGGGATCAAATAGTTTGGAAAACCAATAGCACGTAATTGCACATTCTCCAAAGTTACCCAAAGATTTAGCATCACAATACAACACCTAACTATATATTACTGCCGCACATAGACTTAAACTGTTCTGTAAACAGAACTTAGCCTAATGCACTTATTATGGTGCAAAATCCATCCCAAGGGAAAGCAGGAGATGCCATTTTGCTTGCTAATAAAAATATCCCATTTGGGTCCCAAAACCTGTGGCTCCACTATAATGCATCACCTATAAATGTGTGCCTAATGGGTGAAAACTTCCTACTTTCCAAATCCTAACTGGAATATGAAATATCCGGCCTTCAGTAGTTTGGTTCATTTCACTTTAGTATCACAACTCATAGACCACTTATACTGTGGATAATAGTGACCCCGATATTTCAACCACACTTGGGCTAGAATCCATGGATTAGGGACACTGTAATTTAGGTAGTAAAGTATTTAGTAATTTAGGTAGTAAAGTAATTTAGGTAGTAAAGTAGTAAAGTTTCTCAAACTGTGTTCCTCCAGGTGTTTTGGACTTCAGTTCCCATAATGGTAAGATGGTTGGGATTTCTGGAAGTTGAAGTCCAAAACACCTGGAGGAGCAGTTTGAGAAACACTGCTTTAAAGCTGTGGTTCTCGACCCATGGGTCCCCAGATGTTTTGGCCTTCAACGCCCAGAAATCCTAACAGCTGGCAAACTGGCTGGGATTTCTTGGAGTTGTAGGCCAAAACACCTGGGAACCCACAGGTTGAGAACCACTGCTTTAAAGGCATCAGATACCATCTGATCTTGGACTCTAAGCAGGGTCAGCCCTGGTTAGGACTTGGATGGGGGACCACCAATAAATACCAGGTGTTGCAAGCTATATTTCAGAGGAAAGTACTGGTAAAACCACCAGACAACATATCTGGTGTAAGAAATCTCTATGAAATCCATGAGTTGCCATAGGTACACAGGCAACTTGAAGGTACATACACACACACAAAGTAATTCATCAGGAGGTACTAAATGAATAAGAGAGGTTTGTGGTTTGTTGCACTTAGAATCTTAGAGTTGGAAGAGATCTTGTGGGCAATCCAGTCCAACCCCCTGCCAAGAAGCAGGAAAATTGCATTCAAAGCACTGATAGCACAGAGGACAACAGAAAATAAGTTATTTTTAGGATATTGTTCTGGATTAAATTATTAGAGGCTTGAGAAATAGCATTGGGTTCAAGAGCGTGGAAAGAACTAACCTGCAACAAGGTACACCTTTAAGTACATCTTAGAGGAAGGAAGCAATATTAATCCCAAGCATAAAGGAGTGCCACGTGTTATACATCAACAGTGTAAATCTCAGTGTACACACAGAGGATTTACTGGTTTCTAGCTATTCCACAGTGGAATCCCAACATCATCAAACACGTATTTCCTTCTGGGGCCAAAGCACATGCTCTGGAAAGAGAAACCTTTCCAATCGTTGGACAGATGTTGCCTTTGGCCAGACTCTTCCTCAACAGGCCAAAGTCAACATCAGGTGCATGGAGGAAAGAAAGGGGCTGTGTGTTTGTTGGCTTTTCAACTATGGCCGATTCTGGGAAAAGCCACAAACACACACATTTAACATGACACCACTTTGATTGCCATGGTTTAATGTTATAGAACAGGCATGGGCAAACTTCGGCTCTCCAGATGTTTTTGACTTCAACACCCACAATTTGTGGGAGTTGCAGCCCAAAACACCTGGGCATCCCAAGTTTGTCTCTGCTATAGAATGAAGAGAATTGCAGTTTCATGAAGTCTTGGGTCTTCTCTGTCAAAGAGGCCTGGACTCTCACGAAACCACAACTCCGGTGATTCTATAGCATTGAGCCAGGTGGTGTCACACTGGATTAATTCTCAAGTGTAGATGCACCTGGGATGCAGCCATGCAGGACGACTCCAGCAGCCTCAATGACCACAAAGCAACAAGCACACAGTGAGTGCATGTATACCAGGCATGGAAGAACAGAAAACGCAATGTTGGTGGGCAGGAAAAGAGATCTAAAGATGGGCTCAAAGCCAATCTTAAAAACTCTGGCATAGACACTGAGAACTGGGAAGCCCTGGCCCTTGAGTGCTCCAGCTGGAGGTCAGCTGTGACCAGCAGTGCTGTAGGATTTGAAGAGGCACAAATGGAGGGTGAAAGAGAGAAATATGCCAAGAGGAAGGCGCGTCAAGCCAACCCCGACCGAGACCGCCTTCCACCTGGAAACCAATGCCCTCAATGTGGAAGAAGATGCAGATCAAGAATAGGGCCCCACAGTCTCCTACGGACCCACCAGTACACTGATCTTGGAAGACTATCCTACTTGGACAACGAGGGATTGCTTAAGTAAAGTAAGTAAAGTGCCAGGCATGGGCAAGCTTGGGCCCTCCAGGTGTTTTGGATTCCAACTCCCACCATTCCTAACAGTCTCAGGCCCACCTAAGTGGCTGAGGGGGAAAAGGAAAGGGTCTGGGGCTGTTAGGACTGGTGGGAGTTGGAGTCCAAAACACCTGGAAGGCCCAAGCTTGCCCATGTCTGGTTTACACTGTAGACGAAATGCAGTTTGACACCACTTTGAACTGTCAAGGCTCAATGCTAAGGAATCCTGGGAGTTGTAGTTTGACAAGAATTTCAACCTTCTCTTCCCAAGGGTGCTAGTACCTCACCAAAGCTACACACCCCACAACACTGAGCCATGGCAGTGTGTAGACCAGTGCTTCCCAACCTTTGGTCCTCAGGTGTTTTGGACTTCAGCTCCCAGAAATCCCAACCAGTTTACCAGCTGTTAGGAACTGTGGGAGCTGAAGTCCAAAACACCTGGAGCAGCACAGGTGTAGATGCATTCCTTGGGAGGCAAAGCTGGCTGGGAAAGGGGAAGAAACGACGAGCAGGAAGAGGAGAGTCCCAGGAGGAGGATCCTTTCCATTTTTGCAATAGCGAGCTGTGAAAAGCTCAGGAACCTCTAGTAAGGCCGAAGACTGAAGGCAGGCAATCCAGGAAGGCACAGAATTCCTCCTTTGCTTTTGTTGGCAGGCAGGGGGGGAGCAAGCCTTGTGGGTTCAAGCCCCTCTCCTCTCTCCCTCCCTCCAGCCCAGCCCGGCTTCCCTTCCCCTTCTCCCCATTTCCCTGAGCATGTGCGGCCAGCAAAGGGCTTGCAAGCAAGGGCCCAGCTGAGCAAAGGAAGGCGCAATGTGGGCAGCCCCCGGTTCCCACCAGTTTCCCCCACTGGCTCGGTGTACTCACCGCTCTCGGGGGCCAGGGCAAGAGAGGAAGGAGGGAGAGAAGGAGGAAGCCTGGTCTCCTTTTCCTCCTCCCGCGTCCAGGCTCTGGCGGAGTCAAAGGATCCGGGCTCCTCCTCTTTCTCCTTCTCCCCGCCTCTGTTTCCTATCCCGGTGTCTGGTTTGGACGCGCCTCCTTCTCCTCGGATACTCCAGGCCCCACGTGCGAGCTTTAGGCATTTTGGGGAGCCTCTTCTCGCAAACCTATAGGGGGTTGGCTCTCAGGTTTCCCCCAAAAGGGCTGTGGAGCTGCATTCCTTCCTTCCTTCCACAGCCATAGTTAAACCAATGCTGAAACCAATGCTTTCTTTTGGCCTTTTGGACTGACAGCCAGAATGTTGGGTTCTGCCTCAAGATCAAAAGAAAACATTGGTTTCAGTTCACCCTGTTAGGGCATGTAAAAAAATCAGTTAGTGTGTAAACTACAAAATAAGATGTGTGACGCTGATTGGTTGGGCTACACCCAGGGAGCTAGCTGAGACTGGGAGTTTTGGTTACTGTTACATTTCTCAGGCTTGCAGGGAAAGACAGAGAAGTAGGTAAAGGTTTTCCCCTGTCATTAAGTCCAGTTATGTCCAGTTCTGGGGGTTAGTGCTCATCTCCATTTCTTAGCCAAAGAGCTGGCGTTGACTGTAGACACCTCCAAGGTCATGTGGCCGGCATGACTGCATGGAGCGCCGTTCCCTTCCTGCCAAAGCAGTACCTATTGATCTACTTGCATTTTCATGTTTTTGAACTGCTAGGTTGGCAGAAGCTGGGGCTAACAGCAGGAGCTCACGCTGCTCCCCAGATTTGAACCTCTGACCTAGAAGCAAGTTTAGATAACCAAAACCGGTGGCTCAGTGGGTTAAACCCCTGTGCTGGCAGGACTGAAGTCCGACAGGTCGCAGGTTCAAATCCGGGGAGAGCGTAGATGAGTTCCCTCTGACAGCTCCGGCTCCCCACGCGGGGACATGAGAGAAGCCTCCCACAAGGATGGTAAAAACATCAAAACATCCTGGCGTCCCCAGGGCAACGTCCTTGCAGACAGCCAATTCTCTCACACCAGAAGCAACTTGCAGTTTCTCAAATTGCTCCTGACATGAAAAAAAAGCAAGTTTAGCAGCTCAACTGCGCCACCGGGAGACAGAGAAGTAGAGAGAGAAAGTTGGGAGTTTGCCCTTGCTTCATGAGCTGCTAGAAAGAGTTTCTCCACATGGACAAAGAAAGACCATTTAAAATCTATTATCAAAGGCTTTCATGGCCAGAATTGCTGGGGGAAATACACACACAGGGGGATTCCAGGCAAGAAACAATCAGGGACAGGTAATTACCTCTCAACAAAGGATTCTCCCAGGCGCTAACAAGCCACCCCTAAAAATGGTCAGGCCATCAAATGCTAATCAAGGTGGCCAACTGAAACATTCGCACCTACTTGGAACAGAATAGGGGTTCTTTCTCCCACCCTGGATATTATTCCACAGATATATAAACCCAATGTTCCTAGTTTCCAACAGACCTCACAACCTCTAAGGATGCTTGCCATAGATGCAGGCGAAACGTCAGGAGAGAATGCTTTTGGAACATGGCCACATAGCCCGAAAAACCTACAACAACCCACATTTTAAATCTCTCTAAAAGACATTGTGTGACTCAATGCAAGTGGTCACATAATTGTACATATGTTGTTCTGTATTATGAAGAGTAAACAACATGTTCTTTATTGATCATCTGTGTGGCATATTTTCTTTTCTCTGGCAAAACAGTGTGTGAACTGATCAGATGTGAACTATGTGTGTTTTTTCATTCCACCACACACCCAAGGCTGTGGAATGAATGAATGCAGTTCCACACTGTTTGAACTTCCCTGTCCCAATGCTATGGGAGTTGTGGTTTGACAAGGCATCCGCATGCTTTGGCAAAACTACAACTGCCATAGCATTGAGCCTTGGGTGGGAAGTTGTACCAGGCTGCTCGTGTTTTGCAAGTTTCCCGGAAGAGCAGAGCTTTCTGAACATTTCCTATGGGTGACACACTTTGTAGGCATGCACCATTTCGCGACACAGTCATTAGGTTTTTCTAGAAAACACGTCACAACTATACATAGTAGCATCAAAGCTGTACATAGTCACGTCAAAGCTATACATAGTCATGTTGAAGCTGTACATTGTCATGTCCAAGCTATACAAGTTACATCAAAGCTATACAAAAGTAAAGCCACGCCGGAGACAGACTGAGATCTAATTGAAGCCATATTAAAGTATTATCCAGTCAGAACTGTGGTTATGCTTCAAGGACTTTAACTCTCCTCACAAAGATTGGCACTAAACTCAAGAGGAGATGAAATTTGAGATGTTATTTAATACATTCTTGTTTTTACTTCAAATGTGTAGCAATCAATCTTTCCTTGCAACACAGACACCTTCCAAATAAATAGCTAGTGCGAAGGGAGAACATGGCCCTCTGGGTGTTTTGAACTTCAACTCCCAGAAATCTCAGCCAGCTTATCATCTGATAGGAATTGTGGGAACTGAAGTCCAAAGCAATTGGAGGGCCAAAGTTTGCCCATGCCTGTAAACCAACCTCTTATTAGAGATATGGACACACACGTATATTGTAATAATGAGCAGTATATGGCCATAACATATCTCACAAAATACTTTCATTTCTGTTTCTAAAAATATATGATTTGTAAGATCATAGCATACATTTCCAAGAATTTTATCCTTTCAGCTTACTTTCTTGCAATACACCTACACACTGCAGCCGACACACTAATGTGTTGTGACAAAGTTTGGAAAACTTTGCAGTAGGTTTTGGGCTGCGGCTGAAGTAGGCAGTGTTTGCCAGTGAAGCAATAATAGCAACAACAACAACAACAACCATACACTTTATTTATAGTCCACTTTATCTCCCCGGAGCGACTTAGAGTGGATTACAATATACATATGAGGCAAACATTCAATGGCTTTTACATAAAACAACGATATACAATACACAGATAAGCCTTCTCCTTTTTCATTTCCGGCATCTGGAGGCAATGGTCAGCTCTAATCATGGGAAGGTGCTCTTGTTCTATTTTCCATGCCGAAGGAGCCATCTGCATGTCTGCATGGGGCGCCCTTTTACCTTCCTGCAGAGGCAGCGCATTTTGTCTACTTTCGAACTGCTAGGTTGGCAGAAGCTAGGACAGGCAGTCGGAAACTCACCCTTACTCGAACTTCGAACTGGAAATCTGCTAACCCTTTGGTCAGAGGATTTCCTGCAGCTATTGGCTATCGAGTAAGGGTGAGTTTCCGACTGCCTACTTGCTACTGTGGTCCAAACATAAAATCAGTTGAACATCCCTTCTCCGGGATAAACACACTCTAACGTTGTTTGCTTGAATGGCTGAGACCGCGACACTGTTACTTTCAGGTAGTTCAATGTACATAAACTTCATTTCAGGCACAGAACTATTTAAAATGTTGTCCATAAAATGTCCTTCATATACACAGTAGGTGTATATGGTGTACATGAAATAACATTGGATTTTGTGTTGAGACTTGTGTGCCATCTCCCACATGTTTCATTAAGTACATACATGTAAATACAGATTTTTAAAATAATTCAAAATACAAAAGAGATAGTATCCCAAACAGTATAATTTCTCCAGTTGTCTAGGGCATAGGCATCTTGTGATAATGCTGCATGTCTCATTAAGAGCCACATCCACTGTTTTAATGTTGTGAGATGTATTCCGCACTGGGCATGGATATTCAGCAGCAGTGTAGCAAGGCGCAAGGGCAGATGTCTTCACCGTGTCTGGTTATGATCTCCAGGTTGTGACAATCAGCTATTGTACGATATTATTTCTAGCACCCATTTTTTGCTTGATAGGCAGAGCATGGTTCAAGGTAACTCCCAAGTATTAGGGTATGCTGCAATGCTCCAGTGGGATTCCTTCCCAGATAATCCTCAGAGCTCGAGATGCTTGTTTGTTCTTATGTGAAAAGCGCACATTTGCATTTTAGATGGATTAGGAACCAGCTGGATTTCCCTGTAACAGGCAGTTAGAGCACCTAAAGCTCTAGTGAGTTTCTGTTCAACCATTTCAAAGCTCCCTGCTTGGGTGGTGATAGCACGATCATCAGCATGGATGAAACTCTCTGTCCCTTCTGGCAGTGGCTGATCATTTGTGCAAATGTATGTGAAATGATGACTCCCAGGATTTTATAGCATTGAGCCATGGCAGTTAAAGTGGTATCAGACTGCACTAACCCCACAGTGTAGATGCACCCTTTAACCCTCCTAATGTGCTGCTCGAAGGTCATTTCAGTATGCCCGATAGTAGGACCAGATATAATGATGGTAAAAACCTTAAGAAATGGGGCCACAAAGTGGAGTCCATGCCATGTCAGTATGGAGAAGAGCAAACCACAGACCACTTACTCCAATGCAACCTGAGCCCTGTCACATGCAGAATGGAGGACCTTCTCACAGCACTAAAACTTAAAGAAAACATTACAAATTTCTAATATGTTGTTGTTTGTTTAGTCATTTCCGACTCTTTGTGATCTCATGGACCAGCCCACGCCAGAGTTCCCTAATAGCTGTCACCACCCCCAGCTCCTTCAGCCACTTCAAGGAGCCAGTCACTTCAAGGATGCCATCCATCCATCTTGCCCTTGGTCGGCCCCTCTTCCTTTTTCCTTCCATTTCCCCCAGCATCATTGTATTCTCTAAGCTTTCCTGTCTTCTCATTATGTGCCTCTAATATCCCTCCCTCTAGTGAGCAGTCGGGCTTTATTTCCTGAAGTATGTACTGGTTGGATCTTCTTGCAGTCCAAGGCACTCTCAGAATTTTCCTCCAGTATCACAGTTCAAAAGCATCTATCTTCCTTCACTCAGCCTTCCAGCTCTCACATCCATAGGTTACTACGGGGAATACCATTGCTTTAACTATGTGGCTCTTCGTTGCCAGTGTGACATCACTATTTTATCGAGATTGGTCATTGCTCTCCTCCCAAGAAGTAAGCGTCTCCTGATTTCCTGGCCACAGTCTGCATCTGCAGTAATCTTTGCACCTAGAAATGCAAAGTCTGTCACGGCCTCCACGTTCTCTCCCTCTATTTGCCAGGGAATCACACATTCTCTGAATGTGGACTCAAATAATCCAGTTCAAAGCAGATATTGTGGGATTTTCTGCCTTGATCTTCTGGGATATAGGGCTGTGTGGAAAGGCCCCCATAGACTACTACATTGGGGAGTATTTTTAAAAAGACAATTCTTCTCCCTACAGCTTGCTGCAGCACAGCAGCGGAGTGACAGAGCCCAAAGCTGATAGCATTTTGGAAGCAGAAGAAGGGGAGAAAAGGGAATTATATGTGAAATCCAGTTTGAAGAAACCCACAGAGATGAAATAATGACAGACGGGTTATTCTGCTCTCAGCATGCTGGGACAAGATAGAAACCAGTTTCTTCTTTGAGATGGGAGTCTGGTGCAGCCTTTAATTTTCTATTAGCAAGCACATTTTACAGCTTGAAAAACCAGGGCTTCTTCGCATGGAGGGTGTGGAGGCTTTTTTGGAATATCCTCCCTGCATGCTATCAATAGCCAGACACTTATAGCCCTGGAAGTGCCAAAGGGTGTAAAAAGAGATAATAGAAATTACCCCAGCTCAACAGGGAGAAAGCTGATCTATTGAAAACAATGTCACTGGCTTGGCCCCTTGCAGCTCTGTTCCATTAGCCCCCAAATGCTTGCTGGGATTGCCAGCAGAAAGCAGCAAAACCCAATGTTCTACTTCAGCAAAGATGATGATATTTAACCCCTACTGTGAAGAAAGGAAAAACTTATGAATATAATCAGGCAGGCAGTGAAGATGGGTTCTGGTTGCAAACAATTGGCAGGGCTTGTTTAAAGTATGACAATCAGGGAGTTTATATTGTAATCTAAGACTCCTTTACTTATGCTGCAGTGACACCCCCCCCCCCCCCCCCCAAGAAACCCTTCACTTCTGTGTAGTTAAGGGGACAGACTCCTGCTGGAAATGGCTAAACTGTGAAATAAAATAAACATGGGTTGTTGTAAGTTTTTCGGGCTGTATGGCCATATTATTTATTTATTTATTTACTTCATTTATATACTGCTTTTCTCAGCCCTTAGGCGACTCAAAGCGTATTCCAGAAGCATTCTCTCCTGACGTTTCGTTTGCATCTATGGCAGGCATTCTCAGAGGCTGTGAGATAATGCTTCTGGAACATGGCCATACAGCCCGAAAAACTTGCAACAACCCAATGATTCCAGCCATGAAAGCCTTTGACAATACATTAAAATAAAAAATCTTAAAAAAATAACTTGGGCTCCTTCCACGCAGCAGAATGAAATCCAACATCATCTGCTTTGAAGTGCAATATATGGCAGTGTGGACTCAGATAATCCATTTCAAAGCAGATATTGTGAGATTTTCTGCCTCGATATTCTGGGATGTAATGATGTGTGGAGGGGCCCTGAGTGAACACCTCTCTAGGAGCCTCTAGGGGCCCTTCTACACAGCCATATAACCCAGAATATCAAGGCTGAAAATCCCACAATATTTGCTTTGAACTGGGTTATCTAAATCCACACTGCCATATATTCCACTTTAAAGCAGAAAATGTGGGATTTTATTCAGCTGTGTGGAAGGAGCCTGTGGTGTAATGTAAAATAAGCCACGTGTAGTTCACGTTTGATCAGCCTACACACTGCCTTGCCAAAGAAAGAAAATATGCCACACGGGTGAACAGTAAAGAATGAGTAGTTTACTCTTTGTAGTTTGGAACAACATATGTACAATGTGATCAGTTGCATCAACTCACTAAATGTCCTTTTAGAGAGATTTAAAATGGTCCTTTCTGTTTCCATATGAAAGAAGCAAATCAGTCTCTCTCTCTCTCTGCACTTGCATAGCTCGAGCCTGAACAAAAATGCAACAGTATCCAAAAGTTCCAGGCTCAGCCATCACCACGGACATTGCCCGACTAATCAACTTCATGCATCTTATTTTACAGTTGACACACACACACTCACTGATTGCTTGCATTTTCCAACAGGGCCTAGGCCCTCCAGCATGACCTTACGATTACCTTCTGCTGGATATTGACCATAGAATTGCACTGGAGGGAGAAGTGTTCTCTCTAACACTTGCTATACTCCAGCACATCTTTGTCTGTAGAGTTGTGCTCGAAGACCTAGAGGTTCCTAGAGAGAACATACTTTTCAAATCCACAAATAATCCAATCCATAAAACTTAAACTCGCAGATGTGAAGGGCCAATTGTATTTACCTGATGGATTATGTGATTGAATCTCAGCATGCATGGTTGTTGTAATTGCTGGACCATGTGGTAGTGGCTGCTGGAATGAATGGGATAGTCAGGACATGACGCTTGCTGTGTGAGGCTGATAGATGTCATTTGATTTTATATGATGGGAGAAGGAGGACAGTTCAAGTCACCTTGAAACATCTAGAGAAATGGAAGGTGTTTAATTTGTTATTTATGTCATTTCATAATTTTATAATGTTAGCCCCAGCTTCTACCAACCTAGCAGTTCGAAAGCATGCAAATGTGAATAAATCAATAGGTACAGCTCTGGTGAGAAGGTAGTGGCACTCCATGCAGTCATGCCGACCACATGACCTTTGAGGTGTTTATGGCTAAAGCCAGCTCTTGAGCTTAGAAATGGAGATGAGCACCACCACCCAGAGTCAGACACAACTGGACTTAATGTCAAGGGGAAAACTTTTATTAAACTTAAAAGGGTCTGGCACCCAACTGTTTTACTAATCATTACACTATCTTTGATTTAATAGCCATATTATCAGATGCTAGGGTGACTACTTCTTTTTGAGCAAGTTAAAATACAGTTGATCCTCTGTATCCATGGATTCTCTATTGACATATTCTATCATTCACAGCTTGAAAATATCCTTTTAAAAATCCAAATTTTCATTTTGCCATTTTATGTAAGGGACATCATTTTATTAAGCCTTGATATATAACACTGGCTAACACACAATTTCGGTGCCTCAAATATTAGACCTATTTCTGAATATATTTGACCTGTTGATTCCAAAAAAATGGCACCAGTTTTCCCCATCAACTGTATATTTGAGATACAGAACATATGCCATATAACAGTTTTAATCTCTTTGCCCATAGAAATTCATGATGACGATATCTAAGAAACAAGAGCCGCTGTGGTTCATCCAATGGAATTAACTGAATCAGTGCTCCAAATAATTCCAGGAACAGGTCTACAAACAAAGACACCAAGAAAAATATTTTTTGTTGAGCTATGTATATCCCCATACCAAAAAATGGAAATGCGAAAGACTGCTCCAACTTCCGTACAGTGGCCCTTATTTCTCATGCCAGTAAGGTAATGCTCAAGATCCTGCAAGGAAGACTCCAGCAATACATGGAGCGAGAGTTGCCAGATGTTCAAGCTGGGTTTAGAAAAGGCAGAGGAACGAGAGACCAGATTGCCAATATCCGCTGGATAATGGAGAAAGGCAGGGAGTTTCAGAAAAACATCTACTTCTGCTTCATTGACTATTCTAAAGCCTTTGACTGTGTGGATCATAATAAACTGTGGCAAGTTCTTGGTGGGATGGGCATCCCAAGCCACCTTGTCTCTCTCCTGAGGAATCTGTACAAGGACCAAGTAGCAACAGTCAGAACTGACCAGGGAACAACAGACTGGTTCAAGATTGGGAAAGGCGTACGGCAAGGCTGCATACTCTCACCCAACCTTTTTAACTTGTATGCAGAACACATCATGCGATGTGCGGGGCTTGATGAATGCAAAGCTGGGGTAAAAATTGCTGGAAGAAAAATTAACAACCTCAGATATGCAGATGACACCACTCTGATGGCCGAAAGCGAGGAGGAGCTGAGGAGCCTTCTAATCAAGGTGAAAGAAGAAAGCGCAAAAGCTGGGTTGCAGCTAAACATCAAAAAAACCAAGATTATGGCAACAAGAATGATTGACAACTGGGAAATAGAGGGAGAAAACGTGGAGGCTGTGACAGACTTTGTATTTCTAGGTGCAAAGGTTACTGCAGATGCAGACTGTAGCCAGGAAATCAGAAGACGCTTACTTCTTGGGAGGAGAGCAATGTCCAGTCTCGATAAAATAATAAAGAGTAGAGACATCAGACTGGCAACAAAGATCTGCCTAGTTAAAGCCATGGTATTCCCTATGGATGTGAGAGCTGGACCTTAGGGAAGTCACCTATGGATGTGAGAGCTGGACCTTAGGGAAGGCTGAGCAAAGGAAGATAGATGCTTTTGAACTGTGGTGTTGGAGGAAAGTTCTGAGAGTGCCTTGGACTGCGAAAAGATCCAACCAGTCCATCCTCCAGGAAATAAAGCCCGACTGCTCATTGGAGGGAAGGATACTAGAGACAAAGTTGAAGTACTTTGGCCACATCATGAGGAGACAGCAAAGCCTAGAGAAGACAATTATGCTGGGGAAAGTGGAAGGCAAAAGGAAGAGGGGCCGACCAAGGACAAGATGGATGGATGGCATCCTTGAAATGACTGGACTGACCTTGAAGAAGCTGGGGGTGGTGACGGCCGACAGGGAGCTCTGGCGTGGACTGGTCCATGAGGTCACGAAGAGTCGGAGACGACTGAACGAATGAACAACAACAACATGTAATGGGACTTTACCACCCACAGATTTTTGTATCCACAAGGGGCCCATGAACCAAATTCCATCAAATACCAAGGACCCAATATATCTACATTTTTGAGTGTACATTGTTTTCAAAGTGATGGTCTGATGGCTAGGAAAAGACACTCTAGATTTAGAGGTACACTCTTAGGTTGACTAAACATCTGGAAGTGACCCATCTGCTTTGATTGTTTGCACTATACTGGGGTGGTGTATAAGTAGCCCTTCAGAGGCTATCAAACTGTAACTCCTGTCAGCCCTAACCATATTTCCTAAGGACAAGGGATGATAGAGGTTGCAGTCCAATGATATCCCTGCCATATATCTAACCTGTTATTTATTTATTTATCGTGTCATCCGCAACCAGAACATTGTATTACATTTCTAACAGAACAAAACAAACAAACAGATAAAAAAACCCCCACAGATTTTGCAAACAGTCCAAGGCACTGTCCTTTGACCAGTATCTGGCTACTTGGAGTGCCTCTGGTGTTGCTGCAAGAAGGTCCTCCATCGTGCATGTGGCAGGGCTCAGGTTGCATTGCAGCAGGTGGTCAGTGGTTTGCTCTTCTCCGCACTTGCATGCCGTGGATTCCACCCTGTAGCCCCATTTCTTAAGATTGGCTCTGCATCTCGTGGTGCCAGACCGCAGTCTGTTCAGCGCCTTCCAAGTCGCCCAGTCTTCTGTGTGCCCAGGGGGGAGTCTCTCATCTGGTATCACCCACGGATTGAGGTGCTGGGTTTGAGCCTGCCACTTTTGAACTCTCGCTTGCTGAGGTGTTCCAGCGAGTGTCTCTGTAGATCTAAGAAAACTTATGTCTTGATTTAAGTCGTTGATGTGCTGGCTGATACCCAAACAAGAGACGAGCTGGAGATGTCTCTGCCTTGGTCCTTTCACTATTGGCTGCCACTGCCCGGCGGATGTCAGGTGGTGCAATACTGGCTAGATAGTGTAATTTCTCCAGTGGTGTAGGGCGCAGACACCCCGTGATAATGCGGCATGTCTCATTAAGAGCCACATTCACTGTTTTAGTGTGGTGAGATGTGTTCCACACTGGGCATGCGTACTCAGCAGCAGAGTAGCATAGTGCAAGGGCAGATGTCTTCACTGTATCTGGTTGTGATCCCCAGGTTGTGCCAGTCAGCTTTCGTATGATATTGTTTCTAGCACCCCCTTTTTGTTTGATGTTCAGGCAATGCTTCTTGTAGGTCAGAGAACGGTCCAGAGTGACTCCCAGGTATTTGGGTGCGCTGCAATGCTCCAGTGGGATCCCTTCCCAGGTAATCCTCAGAGCTCGGGATGCTTGTCTGTTCTTAAGGTGAAAGGCACATGTCTGTGTTTTAGATGGATTGAGGATCAGTTGGTTTTCCCTGTAATAGGCAGTGAGAGCACCTAGAGCTTCGGAGAGCTTCTGTTCAACCATCTCGAAGCTCCCTGCTTGAGCGGTAATGGCATGATCATCAGCATAGATGAAGCTTTCTGTCTCTTCTGGCAGTGGCTGGTCATTTGTGTAGATGTTGAACATGGATGGAGCAAGCACGCTCCCCTGAGGCAGGCCATTCTTCTGTTTCCGCCATCTGCTTCTCTGGCCCTGAAACTCAACAAAAAAGCTCCTGTTTTGTAGCAGGTTTCCTATGAGACGAATGAGATGGTAGTCCTTTGTGATATTATACATTTTTCTCAGGAGGAGGCGGTGGTTCACAGTATCATAGGCTGCTGACAGGACAGATGCTTCAAGAAGTGCTTCTTTTAAACTCTGAAAGAACTGCACCTTAGGAATAATATCCAGACATGCGCTCAGTGAGTTGAGACAGGTTAGGTTTATTGTACTACAAGATTAAGTGTCATCAGTGACAGCAGCAGAACATCAGTAATGTTGCTCTGATTACTTCACTGTGGCCTTCAATCCAGAATTGCTCCCCTTGTGTGTGTTCCATAATTATTTTCCACAAAAGGATGTGTCTTCACAAACAGCATGTGTTGTGCAGGAGTCCCCAATGGCACACTGGATTAAACCCTTGTGCTGGCAGGATTGTTGACCAACAGGTCAGCGGTTCAAATCTGGGGACATTGGTTGAGCTTCCTCTATCAGCTCTAGCTCCCCATGCAGGGATATGAGAAAAGCCTCCCACAAGGATGGTAAAACATCACAATATCCAGATGTCCCCTGACCAACGTCCTTGCAGATGGCCAATTTTCTCACACCAGAAGCAACTTGTAGTTTCTCAAGTTGCTCCTGACATGGCAAAAAAAGTGTTATGCAGTGAGATAATAGCTGCCTGGGGGCAAATAGGAGAAAACAATGTTAACCTATATCAAAACTACATACTTCTTAACATCCACTTGTTTCCACCTGAAGCATATTTTCTTACTTGAAAGGACTGCAGGGAACCACCTGTCCATGAATCTATGTAGCATGCTACCCGGTTTGTATCCTACATTAACAGACATTTCCCCTTTATCTGGCAGAACATAATACTGTGCCATTGATGACTGGGAAGATGGTGGTTGAGTGGAAGCAAGGCAGAGGTCTCTTGACACATGTCCCAGATCTTTTTTGGATTGGCATAGTGGAACTACTTGTTAGCCATTGTACAGCTGTGGGAGAAATCATTAATTTCAAAGGAGGTACTGGATACTTCCTTGTACTATGTCTGAAAAAAAGGACAAAACCTCAGATCCAGAAGGTTCCAGGCTGTGCTGGAAAATATCATGATTGTTGTTCACTGGCTAGAAGGTGATTAAAGACCACCCCAGGAGTGTACCAGAGAGGTATAATTTTGAAGCAAGTCTGTACTACCCTTTAAAACAATGAAACAAAGCAGTAGTTCATTTCAGCAAATGAAATATCATTGTGTCCTGCTGGTAAGAACCGCAGGTAACTTCAATCTGGATGTTTCCATATGCGTTGAAAAGGTGGGAGCAATATTTCTTTAATTGTCATGTTATATTTATATGCATGGAGATTTGGCAAGGAGCCTGTTCCACGGAAGCCAGTGATCAGAAGATCATGGCTCTGGGGAGGATTTGTTTTCTTGTTTTGGCTGCCATCCTAGAAAAGCTTTCCCATCTTGGGAGGAATCCAGGCACCAAGCCAGACAGGCTGGGGACAATGGATGAAGGGCAGCTTGGCTGGCTGGCAAGCTGAGTTCATAGTGTGGCATGGTGCCCTGCGGACAAAGCCTGGACAATAGCTGCTTCGTGCTGGCACAGTCTGCTGAGACACCATCACGTTTATGCGGCAGAGTGATTATTTCATCACTTATACCAACCTTCTGGGTATATTTTCCTCCTTTGCTCTTGAGCATTCACCTTTGGGAGTGGGGGTGTTTTTTTTCTCTTTCTTTCTTTCGATCTCTCTCATGCTCATGCACAGAGGAACAAGAGAGCACATAATAGCTTGCGCAGGAGCATAGCAGCCACCGTTCTGCTGTGCTCTGTACAAGGAACCCTTCTTTCCCATCACTTCAGCTAGCCCGCAGCCCTGCCACAAGGGGCAATTATCTCAAGCTTTGTGGGGGTCAAGCACAGCAGCCATGGGAATGAAGGAGAATCACGTGTGCTTTGAAAATAAAAAATGGTGGTTCAACAGAATGTCAATCTTACTTCTTTTACGATTCTTTTCAAGCTTTTTTAAGGGATGAGGGACTATACAGCCTGCTAGATCCTCGTTTATTTTATGAAATGAGCACTTTTCATAACCAACCTAAGCATCATGAACCCAGAAGTTGTCCTGATATTTAGGGTTGGTTATTAGTTGCATCTAGGAAATCAGAAGACATTTCCTTCTTGGGAGGAGAGCAAGGACCAATCTCGATAAAATAGTGAAGAGTAGAGACATCACACTGGCAACAAAGATCTGCATAGTTAAAGCAATGGTATGCCCTGTAGTAACCTATGGCTGTGAGAGCTGGACAACAACAACAATTTTTATTGATTAGCCAATTGGCCTTATCAAAAACAAACAGTGCAGACATAACATACAACATACAACAGAGAGCTGGACTATAATGAAGGCTGGGCAAAGGAAGATAGACACTTTTGAACTGTGGTGTTGAAGGAAAGTTCTGAGAGTGCCTTGGACCGCAAGAGGATCCAACCAGTCCATACTCCAGGAAATAAAGCCCAACTGCTCATTGAAGGGAAGGATATTAGTGGCAAAGATGAAGTACTTTGACCACATAATGAGAAGTCAGGAAAGCTTAGAGAAGACAATGATGCTGGGGAAAGTGGAAGGAAAAAAGAAGATGGGCCGACCAAGGGCAAGATGGATGGATGGTATCCTTGAAGTGACTGACTTGACCTTGAAGGAGCTGGGGGTGGCTATGGCTGACAGGGAGCTCTGGCATAGGCTGGTCCATGAGGTCACAAAGAGTCGGAAGCGACTGAACGAATAAACAACAACAAATTAGTTGTTTATTTGCATGAAACTTCAAAAAAATTCACAATCCTCATTCTCACCATTCCGGACTTAAAATGCATTGTTGTTGTGTGCCTTCAAGTCATTTTTTTTCACCCCCGGCGGCCCTAACATGAACATTTCACAGTTTCCTTGGCAAGTTTTGTTCAGAAGAGGTTTGCCATTGCCTTCCTTTGAGGCTGGGAGAGTACAACCAGCTGAAGTTCATGGCCAAGCCTGGATTTGAATCCTGTACTCTAGAATTATAGTCTACCACTCAATACTGGCTCCTTTCAAGGTTTCTTGCATAAATGCATACTGATCCAGCTAAAACTTTAGCACCATACAAAAATACAACTAGAGTATCAATGAAATTAAAAGCATAGCCATTAGAAATAACAAATATAAACAACACTTGAAAGACCCCATTCCCTTGAACAATCAGCATTCAGAAGCCTTTTGAAATGAAATACTTTCACCTGCCTATGAAAGGGTAGGCGGAATGACTCCAATCCAACCTCTGTAGAGGAGAGTCCAGAGCCTGGGTGCAGCAACCAAGAAGGTCCTCGACATGTAATACGGTTGATGCATCTGTGAGGCTAACCACGTTACACAGGTGTGTGTATTTCTTTAACTGTATGAAGTGTGTGTATGTATGTATCAGCCATAACTGGGAGCTGCTTCACAATAATATCACATATAGTGGAATTAACACATTCCAGCAAATGTAATGAACATTATGTGAGAGTTCCTGGACTTTTTAAATCCAAAAATCTGTTTTGTGTGAAATATTCGGGAGATACTACCTAGGATGCCTATATACTGTAGAATTAAAGCAGCTTGATAACACTTCAACTGCCCTGGCTCAGTGCTAAGGAATCATGGGAATTATAGTTTTACAAGGTCTGCGTTCTTCTCTGTCACAGATCCAGCCCAAGGGGCAGGCATGTAGCCAGGGGGGGAGCTTGGGGGGCTTCAGCCCCCCCCGAAATTCTCATGGTGGTTCACGAAAAGGCCTTACTGGTGCATTATTTAATCTGTTACGTTTATTCATATCATGATCTGATCACCATACTCAATATATCCCATATGCATGGGGGTACTGAGGTAATGATACAAAAGGTTCGCTAGGGTAGACCCTCTTTCACTCAGACTCAGCCCCCTCCGAAACTCAGCCCCCCCCAAACCCCCCCCCCCTGAAAAAAAATTAGCCCCTCCCGAAACAAAATCCTGGCTACGGGCCTGCCAAGGGGTTTAATAGTTGGTGGTGATGTCTCGGTGGCCTGGGAGTTGTAGTTTAGCACCAAATTACAAATCCAAGATTCCATAAAACTAAACCATGGCTGCTAAAGTGGTGTTGTGCTCCACTAATGCTTTAGTGCAGATGTGACCACAGGTAAGATTATATGAAAATGAGAAAGAATAGGATCAGGGAATATTAAAGATGAATGATCAGATAATATTGGAGTTTTTATCTTAAATAATGAGATGCCCCCAGTGGTGCAATGGGTGAAACCCTTGTGCCAGCAGGACTGAAGACCGACAGGTCAGAGGTTCGAATTCAGAGAGAGTGTGGGTGAATTCCCTCTGTCAGCTCTAGCTCCCCATGCAGGGACATGAGAGAAGCCTCCCACAAGGATGGTAAAACGTTGAAATATCCAGGCATCCCCTGGCCAAGGTCCTTGCAGACGGCCAATTCTCTCACACCAGAAGGGACTGGCAGTTTCTCAAGTTGCTCCTGACACACACACACACACAATCTTAAATAATGATACCTGCAAATAAGCTGCTTTCTAATTTTTGCAGTCCTTTATGACATTTATATCCTACCTTTTCTTCAGTGAGCACAAGGCTCATCCTTACAACAAATCTGTCAAATAGGTCAAGCCGAGGATGTTTGATAGGCTCAAAATATCTAATGGATTTTGTAATTAATTAGGAATTAGAACCAGAGTTCTAGATTCCCCCCAAGTCCCATTCCACTAATGTAGCCAATACACAGGCAGGAGATGAATTATAGTATAGAAGTTGTGATGGATAAGAATTGGGGATGGCTAATTCTACCTGGTCCAAACCATCCCCATATTGAGTCCTGGCTTATTCAGTTTGAACACAGCATCAAATGATGAAATCCTACATGGGCGCCTTTGACAATCCTTTTATGAACTCTTAAGTGGAGCAATGTTGTGAAATTGATTGAGTTTTAATCGTGCTTTGAATTCTAGTTCCAGTTCAAATTCACCTTAATCAGCTTTCCATAGTTGACACTATGATTATAAAAATTTCTTTGACAGCCGCATATCTAGTGCTTTCACTGCAACAAAAATCGATAGTAAAGAAACTGTGTTTGAAGGCCATGGCAGCATAGACCAGTCAGCATGACTACCATCTAGTGGTCAACATAGAAATATTTTTATTTTTAATTTTAGAAATATTTTATTCCTTGGGTTTTTCTCTCCCAAAATCTCACATTTTTTGTTTATCTCTAAAAATAGTATGCGTCTGTGACTTAATAATATTTTTCTGATTTATGCTCCTGTCATTCTAAACTTTGTTTAAATAATTTATGATCTCAAGCTGCAATTTAGATGACGTTGTAAGAGCAACAGAGCAATAGACAAGGCTAGCAATGTTTTAAAAATCCCTTCAAGTTCTAGAGGCAGCATCCGCATCCACAAATCCAGAGTGTTCTTGTCCCATTATTTTGCTTGTTGGCTTCTCAGAGGAAGAGAATGCAGTACTGTTGTCGAGCCATTGCACCCCCCCCCCAGGCTTTTTAATTCAATAAGCAATTACAAATAAATATATGATTTTTCCTTTTTGTTCAAAACCTTTTTGGAGATCCAGAGTTGTGAAGTTCCAGAGATTTAGAGGATTGGGAATGGACCTAGTAGCAGCTGTACTCCCAAGCTCTGTCCTGTCTCTTGAATAAATTATATCAATTTAATTCTTTCTGTGTAACTTGTATCTTTCTTACTGTGTAGTGTAACAAATTCTTATATGTAGTGTATAAAATGTTTCTTATAGATATCAAAATATAACTGAAAGCAGCCACCTCCCTGTGACCCTGTTTGCATAATCCCTTGGGAACAGGGGCATTGGTTAAATCCCTCTAGCTATTTCCCAATTCAGATAACTACTGGAATCATTGTGTGCATATTTATTTATCACGTCAGGAGTGAGTTGAGGGTAGAATTAAATGTATATATAAAGATAGGTGATCTTCTTCACCATCCAGATAAGCTCAGGATGTTTGTCCATGTAACCTGAGGCTGAAAGTCTGCCACTCCTGCAAAAGTAGGGGCTTAGAAAATGTGTATACATTAACTTCCTATGCTGACAGCCAAGTCCTTGGTTGCCTAAGACCAACACCTTTGTCTTTTGAGCTCTGCACCTGTTTCGCACGGTGAGTTTAATCAAAAACTCATCAGCATATCTGTATTAATGTTTCCTCTTGAGGCGCAATTTTGCAGGGTCTTCACACAGGCCAGTCCGCAGTCGCTATCCTTCCTTTCTATAGCCGGTGAAGTAGAAGGAACCTCCAACTAACTCCAGCGTGGATCCTGGCCGGCCTCTTTTCCAGCAATCGGGATGGAGTGGGAAGTCTGAATGGCTGTCAGAATTACATAAGATGTTATGCATTTCTCTGTAAGTTTATGCTTGTACCTTTTGGAGAAAATTGTTGTACTTGCATCCTTTTTGGCTGAATTGTAATAAACCTTTGTGGCTTGTCTTCAACCTTGTGAGTTTGTTTCTCTTCCCTGGTCTATCTGGTTTAGCTTAGGCTTGCCAGGCACGGATTCTCTAACCACAGTCCTAGCTAAATCACTACAGTACTATACAGTCCTTTGTCGATCCCACAGAGGTCTCCTTACATTATTATGAATTTGTATCAATGTTTGAAACAGAAGAAAGTAAAAGAATGGGGCAAATACTCTCACACTACACAAACGTACAGCAGGCAATGCAGGAAGGAGGGGATAGAATTAGGACGCAAATCCTAATAAGAAACATGTAGGGGAAGAGGATTGTAACAATGATTAAAGGAGCAAAACAAATTTGGCAAATTGAAACAGATACATCTGTCTGTTTTAATCAAAATATGATTTAACAGAATAACTGACTCATTTACTGAATAAATAAGAAATATGTCCATGGACCTGTTTTTCATCAAACAACAAAAGTCTCATTGCTTTAGCAATACCAAGGTTGCATCTACACAACAAAGTTAATGCAGTTTGACACCATTTTAATTGCCATGGTTCAATCCTATGGAATAATGGGAGTTGTAGTTTTACAAAGTCTTCACTTTCTCTCCCAAAGGCTACTGGTGCTTCGCCAAATTGTAACTCCCAGGCTTCCATAGCATTGAACCATGGCAGTTAAAGTGGTGTCAAACTGCATTCATCCTGCAGTGCAGATGCCCCCTTAATCAGGATAAGTAAGATACTTACTTAGTATCTGGAAGTCTACAAATGTAGGGATGTGGGTGTTGGGAAAAGATCTGGAAAATCCGAATGCAATAAAATCTTATACTTAAGATAAATTGTCAAAGCAGAATAGGAAGTCTAGATGTGGAGTTGCAGAAGAAATATTGTAAGCCTGAAGCATCAATAGTGTCTTCCTATACAACTCCACAGACAGTTTTATTCCTGCAGAAAGTGCTTTTTACGGAATTAATACTGTTCTTTATTTCATGGATGTATTTGTAATATGTTTTAATTTGTCATTGCAAGCCTTCAGGTAATTTCCAATTTCTAGCAACTCCAAAGTTGACTTTATCTCAAGACAAGATTAGTTTGAAGGTGGCGGGCTGCCTTTGTCTGCCCCTGAAGCTGAGATAGTGTGACTTGCTCAAGATCAACCAGTGGGCTTCCATGACTGAGCAGGATTCAAACCCTGGTCTCCCAGTATCCTGGTCCAGCACTTCAATAATCTAACATCTTGATCATTGCATGAGTATCATTCTTTGGAAGGAAGGCAGGGAGATTTTCAAATGAACAGAAGGAAAAAGAAGAGAGTGGAATTGAATAGGTTAAAAGAAAAGTCTAAGGGAGAATCCTTCACATACAAAGAGATGAGCTCCATCAAACACAGTGTGGCATAGTTTTGAGTCAGTAACATAGAACCTGAGGGAGACTGTTCCAGTTTGAAACTGGAGAGCCACCTACCAAATATAAAGGTGATTGCCTATGGCCCATGGCTGATCAGAAAATGAGCGTGGCTGCTTCATTCTGTCACTCGCCATTATATAGACATTATAGAGACATCTCTTCCCATGCACATGACACATACCATTCCTACACACCTACACCACTCTTTCTTGACCTAGCTCTACCTCCTCAACTGATGTTCATGTAAGTCAGATGTTTTCCGTACCCAAATGTGGAGAGTGGCTCACCACACACACACACAATCTTGGATAACCTACTGAGAAGAATCCATGGTTTCCTGAGAAAACCATGCAATTCACATTTGGTCCCCGGGTCCAAGTTTCTCATGTATGATGTATGGGATTGCATAACCATTAATCTGTTTGAATTCTATTCTCAATGAAAGAGTGCTGATATAAGCATCAGTGATTTTGTCAAAGCACGATTAGGGCTATGGGACAATTAAAACAATGCTTTGTTATCAGTTCTGTGGCTGCTCAACTTCTGAAACTTCAGATCTGTGTTGCAATTATATTAATGGCTCTAAACTCTAAAATGCAGTAGTGTGGATACAGAGTACTTGAGAATTACAATTTATACACTCCCAAGTGTACTAGTGTAAAGTAAGCTTCAATCTGATATAAAGTACAAAGTGATGCAATGGCTTAACTCTAACCCTTGAATGTATATGTTGGTATCTTTTCACTACAAGTATAACCATGAGTTCATTCCTTGGCCCAGAGAGAAGAAGAAGAACTGTGTGACTCTTGCCCGAAGGCAGCAAACGACAAAAGCCTGCTTCCAGAGACTCTCGGGCCAACAAAGAACTTGCACTTCCACTAGCAACTGCTCAATTCTCCATAGGGAAAACCATTTTCTGCTTTGAGATTGCAGGGCATTTTAAAATAAAACTCTGCAAGCAGCCTTTTAATTAGCCCATTCTGTCAAGTGATAATTTGACATTCTTTAATGAAATATTCTAAGCAAGGAAGAGGGGAGAGGATACACTGCAAGGTTTGAAAATCACCTTAAATACACGTGCATCAAATGAACATGGGTCACAGCATGTGAAAAGACTGACTTTGATTTATTATTAGAAACACTTCTATGTTCCTTCTCATTTGTGTGGATCCCACAGCAGTTTACGACAATAGCACAAAAGAATTAAATGAAAACATAGTAACAGTCTAATATAGCATCTAAGAGGGTTCCAAACAGTCCATGGCTATGAGAAAACCAAGATAAAAAGACCAGTTATTCAACAAATGTCCAACCATGCCGGCAATGATGCCTGATATACAGGTCAATGTTTTAGTAATAGGTGGTCTTTGTAGATCTACTACAAAGATAACCACCTAAGCCTAACCCTGCTAAATCACATGTGTGTGCTTTCCACCAACGTATCCCCGTGGGCAGCAAAACCAGGCAACTCCAACTGGATGGCCCCCCACGAGGGTCTTCCTCCAGGGGCAAACGAAGAGTGGGCAACTTGGAAGACCCTGAACAGACTCAGAAGTGAAGTGGGCAGATCAAAAGACAACCTGGCAACATGGCACTACCTAGAATAACCCTCCACATTGTGCAACTGTGGAGCAGAACAAATGACTCAGCATCTGAATGCTTGCCCATAATGCCTTGCCTCACGCACAGAGGAAGAACTGTTTATAGGTACAATGTGGTCGCTGTTGCCCGTTTTTGATCTAAAATTATTTAGCTGCTTGTGCTCCCTTTGTTTTATCAGGTTTATACATATTTATTTATGCAATGCTTCTGACATGAAATAAATGAATAAATGGATGATGATGGATTTATGATTGTGACCACTGTAAAGGGATTTCTAGGTTTCAATTTATATATATTATATAATTCCTGTGGGCAGCAAAATCAAGCAACTTTAACTGGATCCCCTCCACTAGGGTCTTCCTCCAGGGGCAAACCAAGAGTTTGTGTGTTTGTCTGTGTTGGCATATCTTACATATTCTTACATATGCTAATGAAACTTGCCAAAAAGGAACAAATTAATTTCTATACCAGAAAAGGCTTTCCTTGAAATTAGATACAACATTTTTTGTCATGTCAGGAGCAACTTGAGAAACTGCAAGTTGCTTCTGGTGTGAGAGAATTGGCCGTCTGCAAGGACGTTGCTCAGGGGACGCCCGGATAAATTGATGTTTTTATCATCCTTGTGGGAGGCTTCTCTCCCTACATATTAGATGCAGCTAATATGTAGGGAGAAATTAGAAAAGAACAAAAAATCATTCAAACCAAATATCATTGGCCCCTTTCATTCAGAATCATTACCTAGTATCCTCTTGAAAACAGAATTGTGAAAGAAAGCGTCTGTGGGCTGTACCTAAACAGCATTAAAATAAAGAGTTGAGCCAAAATTAGTCTTCATTTTACAGTTCAGAGAAGCAAAAGAAGTTAAGAAGATCACAGACAATTCAATTTAATTGAAAGGGGATGATTAAATAAAATGAGACTAGCATATGCAGAGCTAATTTCAAGAGCGGGGGAGTGGAAATTATTGTTTGGCTGAAAAAAAGAATCCAGAGGACTGACTGCACTATAAGGATGCATTTGGACTTTGCAGTTTTTGTATATTCATTATTACAACTGAAAAACTTCTTCCATTTCAGATCCAAGCAGAGGTTCTACCATAAATTATGGAACTACTTAATGAGAGACCGCCAAGGTGTTGTATACTATATTACAGGTGTTGTATACTATATTACAGAGGAAGGAATGGGCAAAACCATCAACGAGGCCTCTTCTACACTGCCGTATATCCCAGGATCTGATCCCAGGTGTTCTGCTTTAAATTGGATTATATGAGTCTCCACTGCCAGATAATCTGGGATAATCAGATAATCTGGGATCAGATCTTGAGATATAGGGCATTGTGTTCTTAAGAATATCATATGAAATTCATTAGATCGTCATATATGCACAGGTGGCTTCCACCCGAGTATTAACAAGGGCCCATCCTGATTAACTCCTAGGATCAGATGGCATCGAATGCGCTTAGGGTATTATTAGGCCAAGAGAAACTTTATTGGTAGTTAATGATGCATAAAATGATATACAGTGGAGTTGCAGTGGTCCCCAACCTTTGGACTTCAGCTCCCACAATTCCTAAAAGCTGGTAAGCTAGCTGGCTGGGATTTCTGGGAGTTGAAGTCCAAAATACTTAGAGGACCAAAGGTTGGGAACCACTACTTACATAAACTTCAGTTCCTTTCTCTGATAGAGTCCAGCGTTTCTTCATAACCAATGGTAGAAGTGGGTCCCTAAGCAGCTGGTTCTACATAGATTATCTCCAGCTGGTAATTCAGTTCCTCTAAAATGTTTAGATGGGAGATTTGGGAAGGTGCATATCATGAGTCTGGCCAGTGGAAGATGAACTCCCAAAGTTTATACAGTGCAGAAACAAAGACAATCAAAATGCACAAGTGTGACCCATCTCTTCCTCAAATAGCTGTGGGAACTATGCACATATGTGAGTGACAGGAATATTAACTCCCTAATCTGTTCTCAACCTTTCCCAACACTAAACTACCAGGCTGTTCGATACTTTTTGCACAGGGACCACTAATACAAATTTCTGTAACACCAGACAGCTGTTAATGCTTGACACTGATATTTAGTGCTATAGAATAGCCAAAATGTAAGAGCCCACAAGGGCCATCCAGTTCAATCCCATTTTGCCACGCAGGAACACACAATTAAAGCAATCCTGACAGATGGGCATCCAGTTTTTATTTAACGGATTTTAAAATATCTGCCTAAAGTTACACCAGCCATAATTAGATCTGTTCCTCAAGACTGAATGTAAGATCTTCTGCATGCAAAGTATGGCATATGCTTCACCAATTTCCTATAACATATGCCTGGCCCATATCAGCTCAACAAGACTTACAGTGGCCAAACAGGAAACCTAGGACACATCTACACAGTAGCATTCATGCTTCTTGACATCACTTTAACTGCCATGTCTCAATGCTGAGAATTTCTGGGATTTGTAGTTTGGTGAGGCACCAGCACTCTTTGGCAGAGATGGCTAAAGACCATATAAAACTACACATTTCATGATTTAGGGGCAGTGAAACATTTATTATTGAGTTTTTTTAGGGTTCTCTAATATGCAACAGAACTCTATACCTCACAGGTGGGGAACTCAAGGCACGTGGGTCGAACCTGGCCAGCCATGTCATGTTATGTGGCCCTCCAAATGCTGGACTGCAACTCCCGTATTCATCATCATTTGACATCAACAGTAGACCTCATGGGTTTTGTAATACAATAAGACCCGAAAGGCTGTAGTTTGTTCTCTTTAGTCATGATAGTGAAGTTTGAATTGGGATACAAGCCTTGTGGATGTAATGTCTGATTTTAAAATGCATTTTTACCCTTCTCCAACTGTTAGGTTGCAATTCCCATTATCCTCAGTCTGCATGGTGTATAATCAAAAGTGATGGTAGTTCTTGTTTAGTAACACCTGGGGATCCAAACTGGATAAAATCTAAAGAGAACTGACCACTATGTAAAATATTATAGTTGGTCCTCTGTATCCACTGATTATTCATCCATGGATTCAACTGCCTTGAGGAAAATGAGTTTGACACACCTGATATACCTCTTTTTATTATATTTATTTATTTATTATATATGCATACATGCATACACATATTCTTGGTTTATACTATTGTAAGCTATTTTGAGGACCCTTCTAAGGACCAAACATTGTATAAAAATTCTTGCCTAAATACATATAAAATTGCACATAGTAGTTTGGAGTGTATTACATAAAATCCCATAACCTGCCAACTCTCGTTGTGATGTGATCTACATTTTAGAAGCAATGCCACAGAGTAAGAGACTTCTCTGTTAGGATTTCCCCACATAATGAAGCAATCAGGTGATGCGGCAAATGTTCCAACCTGTGGAATTGGGCTCATTAGCAATCTGTGCCGCTGGCTGTTCTCACAAGTGATGTTCAGACTGGCTTTTGTATTTTTAGTCTCTATAATTCAAATATTTAAATCTAGACTGGCTAGAGGGCATGCATTTTTTCAGGTCTGTTTTCTGCCTTTGGATTGTCAAATAAAAAATTTAGAATTTGAGTGTGGCTTGGTGTTCAGTTAGTTCAGCATTTTCCAACTGGGTCCTTCAAATAAATTGAATTAATTCTCCCATAATTCCCACTCCCCCAAACCCCCTCAAACAACAAACCACTCTCCAAGAGGTCCTGATATGATAGGGACAGATCCATCAAATCCTCTGTTGCTCCACCTTTCCAGCTGGTTTAAAACATCCCAGTTTCTCTCTCCTTTTACCACTTTTCAGTTTTGTCCTCTGTTTGCAGCCTTGAGTGGCTACAAACAGAGGCTGACTTCACACCTGCAAAATAATTTATCCCAGTCCTGCCTGAACAGTTTCTCTGGTTTTAAAATTAGAAGCATTCTTTAGACCTCCGAAGGTTTCAATGTGATTAAAAATAGCTTTTTAATGTCATTTCTTGACAACAATTGGTTTCTGAAATGTGTTGGAATTGGAGGGCAGGAGAGGTTGGTGGGTGATAACCCAAATATTATAATAATAACACTTTATTTGTACCCCGCTATCATCTCCCCAAGGGACTCGGTGCGGCTTACATGAGGCCGAGCCCAAAAACAACAATACAAGCAATAATCACAACAATACAAGCAATTAAAATAAAATATAGACGATAAACATATAACATTATCAATAAGACAACATAAAATTAAAAACTATGGGAAGGCCAAATGTAAAAATTTAAAATTGGAAATAGTGCTGAGGCCTGGACGAAAAGGTGATATTAATATTCAGCAAGCATGGTGTCCCCAATATTTTAAGGTAAGTGTTTACATACAAAACAGCCAGTTCTAATAAGCTGCCTTCCATCATTGTAACTGCTTTAATATGTTTCTTTCACATATGCTAGGCAGCCTGAGTTTGCACTGACACATTTGTACCAGATGAAAGGAGTGCAGAGCAGGCACTTTACCCATACATGTTATATATCTTATCCTAAATCGGAAACTTGGATCCAGTTGACTAAAGGGTTGATTAACCACAATGCATCCCAGATGAAGGAAATTACAGATGTGGGGATGTGTTTCCTCCACTTCCTTGCAAAACACTAATTGAGCAAACTGTTGACATATGGAGTGGCATAAGCACACTAATTAAAGTTTACCTCTCATCAACCAGATGTGGCTTCTAGAAGAAGAACTCGATTTTATATGTTAATTAAGCCTCAAAAGCCCAACAAAAAGGAATTGTACCTTTTGTTAGATCGTGATTTAGAAGACCAGATCTCTCATCAAATATAACTTCACAATGAATAACTAAAACAAAACCCCAAAAGTTCTCCTTGCATAATTTCAGGCAAATTAAAATGTAAAGGTTTCCCCTTGCATTAAGTCTAGTTGTGTCCGACTCTGCAGGGTGGTGCTCATCTCAATTTCTAAGCGATTGTCTATAGACACCTCCAAGATCATGTGGTTGGCATGACTGCATGGAGTGCCATTACCTTCCTGCAGAAGCGGTACCTATTGTTCTACTCACATTTACATGTTTTCAAAGTGCTAGGTTGGCAGAAGCTGGTGTAACAGTGGGAGCTCACCCTGCTCTCTGGATTCGAACCGCCAACCTTTTGGTCAGCAAGTTCAGCAGCTTAGCGGCTTAACCTGCTGTATCACCGGGGGGCTTCAGGCAAATTATATGAGATGATGTTTTTGTTTTTCATTCAGCCCCTTTTCTGTTCACCGTCTAGTCCATTCCTCAATATAATGGAGAACAAATTGCATTTCTGATCATTACATTATATTTCATTGGCTTTTTAGTTATAATGGTGTAGTACAATGTGTCATCAGTTTGTGCATTCTCTGTGTACAAATCAATGTGCTAATCTAATACATTGCAAGCTGTGCACTGCTGGGGTGGACCTTGCTGTAGCCTTGAGAATGCAAATGCATAACATTCCAAAATATATGCAATGTAATACATTTTAATTTAATGTCATAATAGGGTCTATTGCATGTTATTAAAATGAAGCACGAGAACAGGAAGAAGAATGTGTTCTTTCTGGAAATTTACCTGTCGGATCACCTTGAAATGAGTCTGATTTAGTGTCACAGGAGTGGCAGAATAGATGCACCTTTACAAAGTTGGGCAGGGTTGTGAGCATAGCCTAGATTTGTAATGGCTGAAGATAAATTGCTGTGTTGGAAATACACATAAAACATACACAGACTGGCCATCACTGCTGCAATACTCAACAGCATAATATCAGAATAAAAAGTGAAAATGCCCACAAAAAGTGGCCGTTATGTTATGCATCAGGTAGTAGGTTGTATTTCTATATGCTTGGAGTTGTAGTTTTGTGTTCAAACTACTTTGCTATGCTGACTCGCATTTCATTTGGGGAGGGACAAATGCTCTTATGTTGTCCCCTTCCAAGCTATATCTTGATGTGTCTATATGTCCATAAGTACAAGCAGTCTTCAAAAAGTTTCCACATATTTACATTTTCATTGGAAATGGTGAGGGCAGGAGTAGACATAATTGGTCGTGTCTGGAAGTGTCATGGCAAGCTGGCTGACCTTGCAGTTTACAAGGACTGTCATGCTGTGCTGAAGATGGCTGAAATATTTACAAATTTCACCAAAGAGAAAGAGAATTCTATTATGCACTTTTTGTGGGCAGAAGGTGTGGCCAGAGCACAAATTCATTTCAGCATGTGTGCTCAGTATGGGGATGAAGTTCTCTCTTGTAGAGCCATCAATGCCTAAAATGTTCGAAGACGGCTGTACTAATGTAATGGATGTTGAGTGCTCCAAACATCCAGCTACAGCCATGACCACAAGGAATGAAGAACACAGAAGAATAACCTCTGAGGATGCTTGGCACAGATGCAGGTGAAACGTCAGGAGAGAATGCTTCTGGAACATGGCCATACAACCCGAAACACCTACAAGAACCCAGAAGAATAACAGCTGAAAAGGTTGCAGGAAAGCTGAATCTGCCTATGCCCTGATTCATGACAAGTTCAGTAAAGTGTGTGCTAGGTGGGTGCTTAAGCAACTGGAAGAGGAGCATAAATGCAAGCAGCAAGCAGATGATGTGAAAGCAGCGACACATCAGCGGTTATGCAATCAACCAAAAAGATATTTTTGCTAATGGCATTAAAAGTTGGCATGATGCTGGGAAAAGTGCATTGCAAAGGAAGGTAAGTATGTAGGAAAACGATGTAATTTGTTTTAAAAATTCTTGATAAAAGTGTCAAACCGTTTGAAGAACCCTCATATATCTATATTTCAAAATATTGATGAATTATGGGTACAACTGTGGGTATAGATAGATGCACTTTTATGTCAAATTATGTCCACAATAGAATCATATCTTTCCTAATCACTGTGAGGGTTATTGAACAGACTATGAGCTGGTAAGTGTGACTTTTATAATAATGAAGTTTAGAGAAAATTAAAGGAAGAAGGGGGGGGGGTGAAAGAGTGAGAAGGACGGTGTTGCCAGGCACAGTGGGAGATGAAAAGTGTGTGAAAGGTTCAGAGAGATCAGAATGACCTGGAAGAGATGGGAGGGGGAAGCGCAGTAAAGGGGTAAAGTACAGGAGAATTGTTTTGGAAAACTGGATTGTTTTGGGACAAGGAGGAACAGAGAGGACAGCTAGGAAGTAGAAGTGAAGGAAAGGGGGGAAAGATTTGGTTTGTGTGTGTGTGCATGCTGGCTCTATGGATAAGGGTCATACTGCACACACACAATGACTGCAATCTAACATCCCCTCAGTATAGCACAAATAGCTGTTTGCAGAGACGCACTACACCAGCCCTATGCAACTCCCATGAAGAAAATTGGCACTGTTCAATGTCTATCAATGATTGGGTGCTCTTGGTGTAATTTTAAACTGCAATGTGCAGCTGTAAGAGGAATGTGTGACTTATCGCACTGCAATTCTGTGAGGCTGTGCAGATTGGAGAACCATTGTCTCTGTCCCTGGGTTTCCTAGTTGGCTGTTCTGCCCTCTGTACTTTCAGGGTAGAGGTAGAGTAAACCAATGAGTCTGAACTATTGGTTGAAACTCATTGGCTGGTCAAGCCCATCCAGATGGGATTTTCACTCCAATCAGTGAAATGGCCACAGTCAGTGTGGCCATTAGTTATGTTCTTTGTCATTTTATGGGGGGAATTTTGCATGGATCCTGAATCAGGGAGGTATGTTTCCATAATATCCTGGAACTTAGTTAAAGGTCCTCTATAGGGACTTAGGGGATTTGAAGTAGAAGACAGCTTGCATGGTGCAGGTCTGAAGCCAATTGTAGTGCTCCCTGATGGCAGGGGGGCATTTAAGGTGGTAGCAGCCCACATGGATCCTCTCCTGTCATTCCTATGAGCTTTATACTGGACCAGAAGGTTGGACTCATGGATCAACAGGCAGATTGCTTGATGCTTGTATTTGGACTCATGCAGGTGCCAACCCAACTTTGCAACTGTAAACAATAAAGTTGCAGCCTATGCCTTTCCAGTGCCATGTGTGTGGCATTGCTGTTGTGGAGTGGACTAACACTTGCACCCACAGATGCACAATCAAAATGTATGATGTGCAATCAATACATATCACAGCGTGAAATGGGCAACCACAGTGCCTAACATTGCTGTTTGCACAACTCCACTTCCTCCATTGTCAGCAGAATATGTCTTTTGCACTGTGATGAATAATTCATCTCTCATGGACAGCACAACTTACACATGCGTCTGTCACTAATAGGATGCCATTTAGTATCTCCTTGTGTTTTTCTACGTTTGACTTTCAGCCTAAATCATATGTATGAATTACATACAGCAATTGATATATTAGATAGCCACAGTGGTACTTAGGAAATTTGTGATCCCATCCCTGGCATATTTGACAGATAACATTGGAAATACAAATGTCAAAATGCATTTAGATTTGCTCCCTTTCCCCTAACGAGCCCTGAAGAATATATAAACTCTTCTTGACAGAATCAGTTCAGCAGACTCCTCCAAGCCATGCCTTAAGTGTTCAGGAGAATCTAACTCTTAAAGCCATGGAGATCCCTCACTGCGGCACGAACAAAAAAACACAGCACCCCAAACAAAAACAAGCTCTGGTCCCAGAGGCAGAATTATTTAAGAAAATCCTGACATAGTTTGATTTCACTTCATACCAAAAGGGTAAATATAGAAAACGTTCAACACATTGGGCAACAATTAACTTAATTTCTATGAAATCCCTGAATTGTCATGAAAAACAGAGGGAAGGCTGTATAAATCTGACTTGAAACAAAAATCCTAAGTGAACAGTTAGATGAAAAAATTCCCCATTGGTTTATTCCCCAGGAGTTTAATTTTCCCTTCATGCTTTTGAATGCAGATCAGGCCACTAAAGAGCCATTTTGACATATTTGGAGAAATTAGAAAGTGGAGGTTTGATTAAAGTGAACTACTTCAGAAGGCCAGATTGGAGATTTCAAATGCTACTGCTTTCTTACATATGAAAATAATTTCCCCCACACAGCTTGGTTGGTAGAAAACCTAGCTAAACCCTTCTTTGTGAAACACTAGCTCTCCACACATGGGGGGTTTTTAAGCCAGGGACTGGAGCAAAGTGAGACAACATAACAAAGTACTAGTATAGAGTGTAATACAATATGACTCCCATATATGATGTGTGTACATTCCCATACTTCACATGGATACATGAAACTTTGGATAAGAGTGAACCTGACTGAATGAATGCCATAGAGCCATGCTAAAGGATGTAAAAACAAATAGAGAGGGCATGTTTTGTCAAATGTGGACTGCAGATACCAGTCCTGTGAATACAGGGGGTACTACTTGCTTTTTGTTTTAAAGTACTGTATTAAGTTCCTAATAAAACAATATGTAAATAGGTAATAGATAGTTTTTGCATAAACATTTTATATATAATGGAGCATTTCTAGATTACCTATTCATCTCTTTTATAAAGTTATTATTCTTTTCGTTTCCCCCCTCTCCCCCCCCACCCAATACCCCTACCACATTTTTCTCCATATCTTTATCTTTTATCATGAGCACAATTTTGTCAATAGTTCCCAGTCTCACAACATTTCCGTCACCTATCTTGGTGTTGGGTCCTTTCTGCTTCTGTGCTGGCAAGCCAGTAGTAATGTCATGTCAGGGACAGGATTCTCCTCTCTCTCTCTCTCCCCCCCCCCCCCCCTTCCCCTCACTATTCCTATGCTCTTGGCTTTATGGATTTCATGTACCTTGTTATTTTGGACTATTGATCTTAGTATATAAGGACTATATAAGTGCTATTTCATGGCATCTTTGCTACTGCTTTTTGGGAAATGCCCCCTTTCCCTTTTGTATACATATATTTGTAAATAAACTGCTGTAGTTAGCTACTACTGATTCTGCATGGTGCTGGGTGAAATGAGGTTTTAAGGCTAGAGTGCAACAAGTGCTGCACAGGGAGGGAAGTGTTGTTTGGGTAGCTCTGATGGAGCTACTTGTACTTTCCTACCCAAATCCCCATGTGATGGCAGAAAGAGCGGCGGGGCAATGTGTGTTGCTGTGCTTTCTGCCATCTGATGAGGGGAAGGAAAGGGTGCCAAAACACCTTCTTCTGCCCCTCCGTGTGAGGGCCTGCAGGGCACCATGAGCTTTCCCGTGCACCTTCCCTTTCACCTACGATTGCTGGCTCAACAGCGCAGCCTGAAAAGGCCGTATGAAGAGATCATATATGTCACCCCAGCAGCTGCTGCTCAGGTTGTTGCCTCATTTCGCCTAATAGAAAGGCCAACCCCAAATGCAGTGTTACAAATCTTTGAAATCATTCTAATTGGTAGCTGACTCTTTAATTGTTTTGACTCAGTTTTCCTCATGCCTGGGTTGCACTCTTCATAGCCGCTTGACCTTTAATAATGGTGAAAATCACTGTTGCATACTTTTGGATTCTTGGGTTTCCTGCATGTTCATTGAACAAGTCTTTAGTGGCTTTTGCAGACCAGAAGTAGGATGGCTTGTGTTTGTGGGGGAAGACAAACTAAGGGCTGATCAGGTGCACTGTTAGCTTAAGAAAAACCTGCCTGTACCTGTGATTAGCTAGCCTTGCCACACCATGTCACTGGTGCTCCACACAAGCAGGATTTGTTCAGAAGATGAGGGCCATGCAGCTTTTTGTGCTTGCAAGCAAGAAAAAGATTAGACAGACTGAAAAGAGACTTTCCATATCCACTTCTCAGGGAAAAGGGAGGGGAAAGGTGTTTTCCCAAGAATGGTTAAATCCAACAGGGCTGAAAATAGATCATTCATATTGCTTATAAGGAATCAGACAGAGACAACACTCTCCAGGAGTATCTAGTATGAGTGAATTTCTGGTATGAGTTAAGTTTCCTTACATTCTTCTACTGTATTTCATATATTTTCCACTGAGCTCTTTTAAAACTCATTGTTTCCTATAAATTTCTCTAGAACGCGGATCTATCTCACATATCTAATTTTGAAATACTACACAACTCCTTGCCAGGGTTAGGTGAGTTTTATGAATGTGAATATAAATGGATGACTCATGAGCATCAAAAGATTTTTTTAAACCCAGTGTCAGCTTCCTTGGAAGTAAACCCCAATTGACTCATTTAAGCTTTCTTTTGAGTAGATATCCATAAAATTGCATTTTTTTCTCTCTACTGCATCTCAGAATGAACCTGTAGTCTCCAGATATTGGAGTAGTTCCCATAATTTCTGAATATCAGTTATGTTGGTTGGGGATTATGGGATTTGGAATCAAACAGCAGCCAGAAGATCTCTACAGTTCCTGGCAGAAACAAAAAAAGTACCAAGATATTCTGGCTATAGTCAGCAGGAAAGTTTGCTTGTCAGAGAAGCAGCCTTGTGAATTTGCAATAGTTATTTTCTTGGTTCTGTATTCTGGGTTATTTGATTTGTTGCTTACCATTGGGAGTATATCAGATATTTTTGAGATTTTCTGCTTTGGCTTTGGGTACCACTTATGTTGATTTGAGTAGGGCTGCCATCTGTTGCTGTGCCTCAGGCAGCGGCAACTTTGAGGCCAGTTCTGGACATACGTAAACCCATACTACAATGGATAAAAGACTTCATTTTTCAGCTGCAATGGGTGAGACCCCCTTTGCAAGCAATTGTCATGCTTAAATAGCAGTGAAATTAATGGGACTGAAGATCCCAATTGAGTGTTTAAATCTCATTAATTTCAATTGGATTTGTGCAACTAACTTTGATTGCACTCAACATGTTTATTTCTTGCAAACTGAGGTTTCCAAACAGCATGATTGCCAATTAAGGGCTTTTCCAGATGACAAAAGCAATCCTTGGACTTTTCTGATAGCTCCAGGGCTGTAGCAAGTGCATATACTACCCAAGGAATGAAATACACCTTTACAATACAGATTAATCAGGATAGACTTTGATGCAGAGGTACGTTTTTACCATCCAGCTGCTTCAACCTACAGCTTTCATCAGTCCCACCCAGTATGGTTACTGTCTTTCCCTCCTCCCCTGATAGAAATACAGTGTCTTTCCCCATTTGTAGTTTTGACCTTTGTGGACTTGATTAATCATGGATTTGATTATGTATTTTCTCTCTAGAAACTTCTAGGTGCTTCAGTATGACTCTATAGCAGTGTTTCTCAACCTTTCCAATGCCGCGATCCCTTAATACAGTTCCTTATGTTTTGGTGACCCCCAACCATAAAGGGCTTTTGGTGGGAGGATTCGCTGTCTGTTTTAAAAAAGGAAGAGAAGGACAGGAGGAGAGCTCTTCAGCCTTTTCTGCCAAAGGGGTTCCTAAGACCATCAGAAATATATGTTTTCTGATGGTCTTTGCCGATCCCTCTGAAACCCCCTCATGACCCCCCACCCTGGGGTCCTGATCCCCAGGATGAGAAATGCTGCTCTAAAGGCTATTCCAAGAGGCATGCTGCATGAGATTTCTAGAGAGAACAGTTTTTTGGGAATCTCTAGATCTTCCAGTGATATTCTATGGTCAGTTTTCAGTGGAAGTTAAAAATACAGTCATGATGGAGGACCTAGAAATTCCTAAAGAAGTGTTCTCTCAGATAAAAAAAAGCATTATTTATTTGTGGTTTTATATTTTCACAGGGGTCCTGTGCTGCCAACCCCAGTAAAAAAGTCAAGACGTGGCTTTTTGACCAAGTGTTTGCAAATGCAGAGTAACTGACATCGGAAAATGCAATGACTAGACGATGGGACTGGACAATGTTTTTAACAAGGAGACACTAATGATTTTTGTTTTATTGATTTGTTTATGGTTTTATATTATATATTAATATTTTTAATTGTATTTATGATATTGTGTGCATCGTTGCCCTGTAAACTGCCTTGAGTTGCCTGCAGGCTGAGAAAGACGGTATATAAATACAGTAAATAATAAATAAATGTGGAGGGATGATTTTTAGATATAGAAAATATGTACATAGAAGAAAGGTGAGTATCTAAGAACCAGTATCTTGTTCCCACTGCCCATGTTTCAGTTCTAATTGTAATTCTTGACAGAAATTGAGAAAAAGCGAAAAAAGTAAAGACTCAAAAATGCTGAATTCCCTCCTAATTGCCACATCTCCACAACATTTTTGAAGGATATATTGGGGTGGGTGATAAATGACAGTGCTGGGACAAAGGGAAGCCAGTCTGTACCAAAACAAGTGGTGGAATGATGCTGCTTTAGATGTGCTTAGTTCAATACTAGTTCTTGAAGACCAGTATTACATGTTCTGGCTAATGTAGTCTCGAGGTTCTCAAGCCTTTCCTCACCTTGCTTTTGGGGAAACTGGAGCTCTCACGTCAAGTCCACTTAGTGATCAATATAGTTCAAAGGGATCTTATTTGTTTATTACTCCACTTTAATTGCCATGGGAACATCCTGTGGAGTTTGCAGTTTAGTGATGCCTAAAAACAAAATTCAGAGTGCCCTTTCTTCACCTGAAATCCCAGGATTCTTTAAGATGTTACCATGGCAGTTAAAATGGAATAATTTTACTATAACACTGTAGGGCCCTTGGTTGTCTCCCCTTCCCCCTTCTTTCTGCCAGCAGGCAAAATATATTTATGCTGGCCTTTGGGGCTTAACTTAACTAGGGCAGAAAAGTGTTTAATGATATGTATTTGCTTTTGTCTTTAAAAAGCTTTCTGTATTAATGTGTTAAATATAATTTATTTTAATTTAATAGTTTTGATAAAGTTGTTTATTTAATAGATTTTTTTAAAAATGTCATTATCAAAAAAGTTTTGGTCCAAAAAAGTGTCATCTACTAATATAATACATAGTGTTACCTTATACATGAGTATTATTTTTTCCGCTCTGCATTTATGGAAATCCAAGGATTCACTCACAAAATGAGCTTGGATTCTGAAATGTCACTAACTGGAGAAAATTTTGCCCTGTTTTGCCTCTAGTCTGCATTTCATCAGGTGTGATTTCAAAGATGAATATTGCCATACCCAAGCAATTTCTTTTGCATACATTTCTCCATCTTGCAGAGACTTGTCCTTCCCATTCCTGTATGTCTAAGGGCATTTTGCTTCACTCGAAGAGCACAATTGCTTAGCTGCCTAACAAGCTGGAATACTGGCTCCATCTTCATTTGACATAACAACATGCTATTACAGCAAGAGCAAATCCAGCCTGCTGCTCTGGTCTAAAAGACAAAACCCATGCTTTACTAGAATGCACACACATACATGTGCACACACACAGAGAAAGAGACAGAATGAGACAGAGAGAAGGAATGGAAGAGCCACCAGCCAATTAAGTCAGAAAAGTATTACGCTGAGCATTTGGGAGGTACATCCCAGATATACTTTAAGGTCAGTGCATAATAGACTTTCCTCTGGAAGCAACATTATGTGAAGTGTGTTGTTATGTGTGTTGTCACAGGTTCTCACAGGTAAAATTACAGGTGAATTGTGCTAGTGATGATTTTAAAAAACATACACAGAGTTGATAAATTCTTCTCTCCACTAACTAATTAAGGAAGGAGGTTTTACAGTAGTTGTTTCAGTTAAACTAGAGATTGTAAATGCCAGAATTGTGGATTTAGGCACACATACTCTTCCAGGGAGCTGTGGTGGCACAGCGGGTTAAACCACTGAGCTGAAGAACTTGCTGACCATATCAGTGGGATGGGTGAGCTCCCATTGTTAGTCCCAGCTTCTGCCATCTAGTAGTTTGAAAACATGCAAATGCGAGTAAATCAATAGGTACTGCTCCGGTGGGAATGTAACAGAACTCCATGCAGTCATGCCAGCCACATAACCTAGGAGGCGTCTATGGACAATGCCAGCTCTTTGGCTTAGAAATGGAGATGAGCAACACCTCCCAGACTCAACCAGACTTACCTTTATCTTCTAAGTAAATAATAGATGCGTCTGTGATTTATCTATAATCTGTCTGTCTATCTATCTATCTATCTATCTATCTATCTATCTAACTATCTATCTATCAAGGGGATATTTTACAGGAACCAGTAATCATTTGGCTCTTTGCTGAGACCTAATTATGGGAAATGCTTCAGGTGAAACCACTGATGCAAACACTTGCAACTTATCACACTAGTTGATAGTTTCAAGTTATTCCATTCAAAAATTGCTTCATTCCTACTCACAAAGATAGCTGAATGCTGATATGTTTCTCATATTGAAATAGTACAACTTTCATATTTTTCTTTTCTGCACCGTAAATTCAGCAATCCTGAGAGTTCTGCTTGTACCACTCTGTTTGCCTCATTTGTAGCACGATGATTGGGTCCCCTATAATATTTTTTCAAAAATTAAAGCATACTAATAATGTTACAAAATGATGTCACAGTGTTGTTATACTACTGCCTTAGCTTAAAACTTTGGTGGGTGGTTTTGCAGGAGGTATGTATTCTTCAACTTTAAGTACATGACTCTTTTGCAAAGTTCCTTCAGTAGATTTTTGAAATTGTGTCAAAAACTAGACACAGTTAATTGTGAACTCTGCTCATCCGCTCTCCTTAGCTATGCTCTCAGTGTAGCTTGTTCAATACATAGTGAATCCCACTTTCATGCCTGGATATTTCCCTGCAAAAAAACAAAAAGCCCCAAACAAACAAATACCGCCCCCCCCCCCCCCAAGAAACCATGAGTAAATCCTAGGAAACAGGTTTACGAATCTTCTACAGTGTGCAAATATTTCTTAACAGATGTTGGAAAGTTTCTCAGTAGACAAGTCTACTTGGGCCATGAGAACTAAAAGTTTGAAACACATAGGTTAGGGCTAAACTGCATGAATGCTACTAGGAGTGTTTTAGATTGGCATTTCAACCAATGAAATTATGGACTGATCATGATAATGTGGTGGAATGAATAGAATGGATCCAACAAATACATTTATCCAATTTCACACCGTTTTACCTCCAGTAACTTGGAAAATATAAGGTCAAAAGAGAAACTTGACAATTAAAAAGCGAGTTGAGAGGCAATCTTGAAAAAGATCACAATAGCAATTGACTTGGAGCTGTCCACAGGGAGACAGTGCTGCTTAACTGCAATAGATTCATTAAACTGATGCTATAAGATGGCAGAAGGCACTGACTGCCCTCCACATTCACTAGGGCAAGGTGGACCAGACCCCCACAAAAATGAAAAAGCATGAAATTAAACTCTTGCAATCTCTAAGTCTTTCAGGATGTGAGGGTGATCTGGCTGCGACATCTGTCACCCCATTGATCGCCAGGATTGATTTGGCTGATCTGGCTGGCTAGGCGGGTGTCCCCTTCCTCCCTCACCGTGCCATGTGCATCCCTCCCAAAGCTGCTCACTTGGTGGAAGAGGATGTCCCAGGCATACAATATTTTTGGTCCTGGGCATACGATAGCTGTGCTTCCCTGCTAGAACCTCCAAACAAGCTCTAGGTCTTTCAGCATGTCTCTATGGTCAACATCCATTGCTAGTTGACCATAGATCCAAACTGGAGGACATAGAGGGTCCAAGAAAGAATATTTTAATCAAATACACCAAACTCAGACCTGCAAATGTGGAGGAGTGATTGTACTTGTTAGTCTTTCAGTTGAAATCACAGGCAGATACAACATTTTAGCAATACTTTTGCTATGGGTGAGGGGATGAACTGGGATCATGAAGTTGACATCTACTGGAATATACTTGGCATAGTACCAAAAGCATTCTCATTGATCCTGAAATTCTCTGGCACTGACTGGACAGAAACAAGCATAAACTTATACCACAACAGAAAAAAAAACCCCCAAAACTGAAATGTAAAAAGTAGGAAAAATAAGACTGAGCATAAAACTGAATGCACACACTTAATAAAGTGGAAATCTGTATATACGTATAATCTGTATAAATCTGTGTACATTTTTGGGGCTGGTCATTGACTGTAATACACACACACACACACAGAATACACACACACACACACACACATATACATGTAATATATATACATACACATCCACTAATAGTGCATTTTTTCTGAAGGTCATACAATAAAGGTCATACAATATAATAAACCACATTGTACCAAATGTGTTGCAATATGACTAATGAAATATGACACATTTTTCAGCTGGTGTCTTTTTCAGTGATGTAAATGAGAAGCTTCTGAGAAACAAACACAATATTTAAATAGATTCAGACAGACAATAAAAAGGATTTTGTATTTTTAAAAATTTTAGACACACGGTCTCAAGCCTTATGATAGGAAATCAGGCATTGATACTTTGAAAACCATGCTTCTCCTAGGAATGTAAGGTAGCCATCATCATCATCATCATCATCATCATCATCATCACCATCAGTAAACTAGGCTGACCGACTCTGATTTGCCCAAATCTTATTACATCATGATTTGAACCCTGATATCTGTAGGTAAAATTCACTGCATGACACTAGATCATATTCTTTTTCCCTAGTGTCATGCCCTCTATTAATTAATACAAAAGAAAATGCTAATCCCTCCTAGAGCAAAATCCACTTCCGTCCTATGATCCAAGTCCCTTTTCAGCCATATCAGAGAGTTTAGTCTGCCAGTACTTCTTTTTACAATGGTGGTGTAGTTGTGTGAGACCCATAATGAAAAATCCTCTTAAGCTTTAAATCCATAAATGGCATGTACACTGGAGCATAACATTCAGCTTCAGAATAATCCGACGGTGTTACATCTTCCGTAGGAGTCTGTTTGTGTGTGTGTGTCCTTCCATTGTGGTTATTTGCAGGTGGTGTTAGCAGTTTTGTTGAAAAAAAGGAAAGAAAGAAAACACCCTAAGCTTAAAGAGGAGTTCAGCCTGATTTGGGAAACAAATGTGTGCTTGCAACAACTGGAAAACAGTGAACATCTATGGGATGTTATCAGCTGGTGTGTAGAAAACATCAAGCTGGAGTCTGATAACAAGACAAGTAGGATGCTCATAACAAAACAGCAAAGATGGGACCTTGGCTAGCAGCAATATAATATTAACAATGTGCAAAGATGTGCCAGGCAAAAAAGATGCAAAACAAAACATGTTTGCTTCAGTAGGTAGGGAGAAACTAAAAGTATTTTTCAAAAAATATGGCTAAGTGTGGAGTCTTATGCAACTATCCTTGGGAGCAAACCCTTTTAAATCCAGAGGGACTTACTCTTGCTTGCAAAAATTCTAGCTGTGAGGCTATAATTTAGCATGGGAAAGAGAAAATTAATTGTTGGCATAGAAGCAGAGAATTATAGATTTGGAAAAGACCTCAAAGGCTATCCAGTTCAATCCATGATATCTATGTTTAATTGTTTTTTCATGTCAGGAGTTACTTGAGAAACTGCAAGTTGCTTCTGGTGTGAGAGAATTGGCCATTTGCAAGGACATTGCCCAGAGGATGCCCGAATGTTTTACCACCCTGTGGGAGGCTTCTCTCATCTCTCCACATGGGAAGCTGGAACTGGCAGATGGGAGCTCACCCTGCTCCCCAGATTTGAACTGCCAACATTTCAGTCAGCAGTCCTGCTAGCACAAGGTTTTAACCAATTGTGCCACCAGGGGCTTCAATGTATTAACTTCTATTCTGCTGCTCTGGAGACTAAGGACTTCATCAGATGGCCCTTTGTAAAGTGGGGGACAGTGGGGGAAATTGTGTGGCAGTGTAGCGAACCATCTCACTGTGTTTCCTACTGTTGGGGCCCATGGCATCCCTTGCCATGATGTTTCCCTGCTGACCCATGCTACCTCTTTGGCTCCTCTTGCTTTGTTCTGTGAGGAATCGAGTGTACACCTGACTCTTCTGGGCTCTGATGTTGTCATTCTGCACTTGCAATCTTCTCTACTTTTTCCCACCATTTTCTTCTCACTGTGGAAAAAAATGTTATTGATTATAATGACAGAACTGAGGCAGAGTGCCTCCTGAGCTTTAGAAAAGTTGGGTTGTTGTAAGTTTTCGGGGCTGCATGGCCATGTTCCAGAAGCATTCTCTCCTGATGTTTCACTTGCATCTATGGCAGGCATCCTCAGAGATTGTGAGATCCGTTGGAAACTAGGCAAATAGGATTTATATATCTGAGGAATGTCCAGAGTGGGAGAAGAAACTCTGAGGATGCCTGCCATAGATGCAGGCGAAACGTCAGGAGAGAATGCTTCTGGAACATAGCCATACAGCCCGAAAAACTTACAACAACCCAGTGATTCTGGTCATGAAAGCCTTTGACAATACTTTGGAAAAGTCCTTTATTGGGCCTACAGTTCCTATGATTCTCTAACTTGATGTCACACTGCCTTAAGGAAGTGGCTTTCTGGGAATTAAAATTCTCAAAGGTACTGCAATATTTCCAAGTTCTGCTACACCCTTGAATTGAGAAAATGATAAGCCCTCTGTCTGGAAATGCCCTGTGATGAGCTTCAACCTTCTATGAATGTTTTACTTCCTCTTATTTTCTTCCAAATTGCAGTAGCAAATCCTGTCCTGCTTCTTTGTGCAAAGCTCCCCTGTCAAAAGTGTCTTCCTTGCTTTTCTTCACACAAAAGAAAATGAGCTGAAAAGCCAATCTCCATTAGGTGACGGGGCCATGGAACCCTGGCAAATGGACCCTCTACATTCAATGGGCAGAAGCCATTCATAGTATATTCAAAACCTGGTTCATTAGAAGCATCATAAATACAGGTTTAAGACTGTAGAAACATATCCAGGATATCTCTTGAATATTTGTTAACACTTAACAATTGTTGGTATCTGTCTGGCCATGCTTTGCATTCACATTGCACACACTTCATATCATTGTTGAGTTTTTAACAACATATTCTATTTAAAATGATTATAGGCCGCATTTTACTGTGAAGTCGTCTTAGTATGACTTCAGTCTATGCAACATATTATATAAGCCATCCGTTTAAAACCATGAGAAACTACAACCGTGAGCCCTTTCATTCTGACAAGGAGTTTCTGGCAATGCAAACGACTCCTAAGGCCTAAGTCATTTAATTTCATAGTTGAGTTGATATTCGAATTTAACACCCCCCAAATCTAGTTTCAAAATGCAGATGCAAGCTTACTTTTCACATTCTAATTCATTCCAGAACCATATTTTCTTTTCTCTTTTATTTTGATCCTTTATTTTATAAATTTATACACTGCCCTTCAATAAAGCAACTGTCAGCAAAATCTAATATTTTTTCTAGTGTGTTTGGATATTATTAGAGTCAGTGTTGTTGAAGGATTGGACTAGGCCTTTGGAGATGAAGGTTTAAATTCTAGTTTGTCCATTAAACCCACTGGGTGATCTTGGACAAGTCACTTTCTCTCAGCTTCAGAGGAAGGCAATGGCAAATTTTTGGAAAAATGGCATTCATAGCCTTTTTAAAAAAGAAAAATGATGTCATATCTGTTTGGAAAATGTGACTCTCCATGAACATCTGGAGACCACCTGTCAAAAACCATTAGTCAAAGAAAGTCATAACCTGTTAGAAGTTTGTTGAGCAAAATTTGTCAACAACAGAAAAAGTGATGTTCACAAGCATTCATGTAATGGCACACAGGTAACTCAGCTGTTAAACTGATAAACCATGTATTTGAATTCCCAGGGACATAGACATGCCACTGCGCAAGAAACTTACACTTAGCTTGCAAAGTTTTGAAATGTTTCTTTGAAGCTGAAGTTGAAATTGCAGTTGTCCAAAAAGATATGCTCTCCCTTGAATCCTCTTAGTGTAAAAATATTTACTCAGAGACAAAAACAAAGTCTGCTTTAAAAAATAACATATCTTGTTTACAAATAAACATCTTGTATTAATTCAGCATACAGGCACATTTCTTAATAAAGTTCAGTTATAGATAGGATGTAGTTTATCTGTGTTGAGAACACAGGGCATCATTCTTAATCAATAGTCCACAGTCCAAAGTCTTACGTATACATCTTATGAAAGTCCAAATTGTATAACGGTATTCACTGCTTCTCAAAACAAACATATAATAAACCGTTCCTGCATAAGTCCAAATGCGAACTCCTAACATTGAAGTCCAAAAGCATACTGATAACAAAATAGAGTCTTGAGCCTGAACATGCTCAGCACAATCACATGTCTGTAGCTCCTCCCACACCAAAGAAGTACAGTCTAACTGGCAAATTAATATATACATACAATACAGTTTAGCAAATATATGCATTAACAAACAAATAGTGAGGGCTTGGAAAGGTTGCTATTTCCAACAACTTCTTTGTTGAGCAAAATTTGTCAACAAAACCAGTGATCAGGTAGCCTTAGGGCTGCCATAAGTCTGAAATGACTTGAGGGCACACAGCAGCAATGTTGGGATGCTGATTTTATGTTGCATTTTATCCATGGACACAATAAGAAAAGGTTGAAGATTCTGTTAACTGCTGAAATAAAAATGTCACTAATCCATCTATGAATAAAATATTGCAAAACATCAATATTCCTATAATGACCTCCTTTCGATGGAAACCAGTCTGCCTGTGGGCTCTGGATTTCCTAACTGTTTGGAGAAGTGAGTTCAGCATAACAGTATTTTGTACATTTCCATCCTACCTTTCAGCCATGCAAATAGCAACACTAAGAACAATGGCAAATAAAGTCAAATAGTTCCCCTACAAAAGTTTTCAGTAAAATAGAGAGATCAAAATGTACCTTTTATTTTATGGCAGGAATGGGCCATGCTTCCCCTGGCTAAATTTTATGTGTTGAAAAATGTCACTTTCTAAAAGTAATTTGGTAAAGCCATTGTTGTAGAATTTTTAACATCAGTTTGCTTGCATAACAACAACAACAACAACAACAACAACAACAACTTTATTCTTGTACTCTGCCTCCATCTCCCTGAAGGAACTCAGGGCAGCTTGCAAATAGCACAAAGTGCCTAAAACACAACATAAAATAAGCACACAGTACAACAAGGTAAAACTATAGTACATAAAACAGACCTTGAAGGTGCAACACCATTCGATGTTAATCAAGCTGGCCAATTGCAACATTCACATCTGCCTTGAATAGACAAGAGTTCTTTCTCCCACCCTGGACATTCCACAGATTTATAAACCCCACTTGTCTAGTTTGCAACAGCTCACAACCTTTGAGTGGACGTTTCACCTGCATCTGCCATTGATGCAGGTGAAACATCAAGAGAGAATGCTTCTGAAACATGCCCATACAGCCCAGAAAACTCACAGCAATCCAGTGATTCCAGTCATGAAAGCCTTCGACAATACAATTCAAAACTCAGAAAAATGCCCAATGACCTCTGGTGACAACTACCATAAGACATAGCCAAACTGTAAACAAGATGAGGGATGCCATCCATCCATCTTGCCTTTGGTTGGCCCCTCTTTCTTTTTCCTTCCATTTCCCCCAGCATCATTGTCTTCTCTAAGATTTCCTGTCTCCTCATGATGTGGCCAAAGTACTTCATCTTTGCCTCTAATATCCTTCCCTCCAGTAAGCAGTTGGGCTTTATTTCCTGAAGTATGGACTGGTTGGATCTTCTTGCAATTCAAGGCACTCTCAGAATTTTCCTCCAACACCACAGTTCAAAAGCATCTATCTTCCTTTGCTCAGCCTTCCGTATGGTCCAGCTCTCACATCCATAGGTTACTATGGGGAATACCATTGCTTGAACTATGCAGATCTTAATCGGCAGTGTGATGTCTCTACTTTTCACTATTTTATTGAGATTGGTCATTGCTCTCTTCCCAAGAAGGAAACATCTTCTGATTTCCTGGCTGCAATCTGCGTCTGCAGTTATCTTTGCACCTGGAAATACAAAGTCTGTCATTGCCTCCATGTTTTCTCCCTCTATTTGCCAGTTGTCAATCAGTCCGGTTGCCACTATCTTTTTTTAAATGTTTAACTGCAACCCAGCTTTTGCTCTTTCTTCTTTAACCTTGATTAGAAGGCTCCTCAGCTCCTCCTCGCTCTCAGGCATCAAAGTGGTATCATCAGCATATTTAACCCCAACTTTGCATTCGTCAAGCCCTGCATATTGCATGATGTGTTCTGCATGCAAGTTGAATAGGTCGAGTGAGAGTATACAACCCTGCTGTACGCCTTTCTCAATCTTGAGCCAGTCTGTTGTTCCATGGTCAGTTCAATAACATTTGTTATTGGATGGTATATAAATACTGCAAATAAAAAGAAAAGGCACAATGTAGGTATGACTGGTCCTCTTCAGGTGGTTTTTTGTATTTATTTTGAAAACCTGTAGTCACATCCAAATAGTCTGATCTTTTGCATAAAGAAAGGGAGGGGGGAAAGGTGGGTGGGAAAGGTGCAAACTAACTTCTAGTTAGTGATTCGTTGCTGAGCCTGTATATTTTAAACCAAATCCCAACGTTGCTTGTAACCACTCTGAAGGAGACAAATGCATGCACGTACACACATAAACTGTAACACAATCACCTTGCTCTCTTATTTGTTTTGCAAAGCACTCCTGTTAGGTTTGAAAGCTCTTTATGAATTAGTAATAATGCATTGACGCACTGGATTTGTTTCTTTTTGGAGGTTTGGACCCACAATCTGAAGTGCTGGTGAGCCTGGGAAATGTCACAGTTGCAGAACAAGGTTTTAGAAACGGATGAAACTGGAGGAGGGGGGCAGGGAAGGAAATGAGAGACGGCATGGAAATAACCTGAGCTTGCCTGATGTCTACCCAGCCTTCAAATTGTTTCAAAAGGAAAGCCATGTATATCTTTTGTGCATTTTGTTATGCATGTTTCTCTTTTAATGGGAAGTAGGATTTGAAATGGATTTGGTCAAAGATTTGCGAAGCTGTGCCTGAGCTTTGCAACAAGAGATTGTTTGAAATGTTCTGGAAGTGAAATGCAAAATGATTAAAACATCCTAGCAAGCAGTAAGCACTGTTGGACTCACCTATTGAAAACTAGGAATTTGTACTTCCTTTCTGGGTCTCACCTGAAAGGTAGGTGTGTGTTCTACCCACAAGAACCCTGAATGTACCCCAAGGTGAACTGCAAGTATCACAGACCTGGCCACCAACTCATATCATGGTTACAGCTAGATTGTTTACCAGAATAGTTTTATGTAGCCACATGTGGGACACATAGCAGGTTGGTAACTTTTGATCAGGATCCTTATTTATTCACTTCATTTAAGTTGGACCCTCAGTGGACATCAAAAGCCATAGATGCTCATATCCCATTATATACAGTGCTGTAGTAAAATGTTGTCCCTTATGAAAATAGCAAAATCAAGGTTTGCTTTTGGGATTTTTTTTAAAAAAAACACTCAAGCCATGGATGGCTGAATCCATAGACACAAACCCCATGGATATGGAGGGCTGACTGAACACTCCTTTTGTCCCATACTGTAAGGTTTGCTGAGAGTATCACCTTCCACAGGTCGTCTGATAAGCAGTTTATCTTTATATTTCCATCATTGACAAGTAATACCATCCAGCTTTATCGTCATTCTTGCCCACCTTCCTTTCCTTTCGGAGTGTGAATTTAGCATACGTGCAGCCTGCAGGCTTAATTGGGAGTTTCTTGGTGACTTTTCAGGCAGTTTGCAAAACTTAATGGTTGTCAGGCTGCTTATTGTGTTGTCCCAGAGCAGTGGTTCCCATACTTGGTCTTCCAGATGTTTTGGACCAGCTCCCACAATTCCTACAGCTGGTGAGCCGGCTGGGATTTCTGGGGGTTAAAGTTCAAAACAACTGGAGGTCCAAAGGTTGGGAAGCATTGTCCTTGAGGTGTTTGTGGACTACTGTACATGGGCCCATAACCTATAGCGCAATGAGTCTTGTGCTACCACATTTGAGACAGAAGTGAATTAGGTATATAGTGAAAGGGGACACTGGGAACTCCTCTTAGCTGTGTACAAAGTAGTGACACATAACTAGTGGGCATAGAATGGCACCCAATAGCTCGAATAACAGTGTGGGCATAAGGTCATATAGGCTCCTTGTGTATAAACAGATATGATCAGCCAACTATCCCTGTTCATGAAAATATCCCGGTTATTCACATTCCCCAAGAATTAGACTGATGACTCTCAACATCCCTTGTCAAAGAACTGATGATCCTTTCTACACCTTATGGAGTGGCCATCCCACTCAGAACTTAGGGCTTTGAGTTGGGTCTAAAATATTGATGGGTCTGGGATAACAGCAGATTTTAGGCACATGGTGCTACCTGTTGAGACCCACTGGAGAGAAATATCTCATTGTCTTAAATGGTTTCTTAGTCTGATATATTTTTCTCATAGAGCAATGGATTTAACCACTGGATGTTGCTTTTTCCAGCCAACGAAAATACCGCAGGTTTTTTTTTTAATGGCAGCTCATAATGCATACCATATAACAGAGAGCCTAGATCTTGTTCATTGGCACCTGGTTTGTTTCTGATTCAAAGTGCTGGTTCTGCTATTTAAAATACAAAGTGCCTAGAATTATATAAGGAAAGAAGAGGGTATATCGGTCTGAATCCAATTGTTACCGGTTGAATCAATAATTCAGCAGTTATGTAAATTCCATTGATTCAGTGTGCCTGCTTGTTAGGTTGAACAATTGGATTTTTGACCATTAGATAAACAAGTGCTTTGGGACATGGATTTCTGAAGAACTATATTCATCCATAGGGACCTATCACTATATTGAGATCCTTGGATGCCCCTCTTCCATTAGAGGTACAGTGGATAAGCAACCACTTATTTCAGGAGCACTTGAGAAATATGTCCTCTATTTTGTCACTGAAGTCCAATTGGGTGTTAATGAGGCTGTGGCAGTCTTACCTGAAGCAGCAAAGGGTTTTTGGGTCTAGTCCAGTGGTTCTTAATCTGTGGGCCATGGACCACTAGTGGTCCACGAGGATGAAAATCTGGTTCACAAGCCTCCTTCCTCTTTATTTCTTATTTTATTTCCACTCCTTTCATGCCACTCCTTTCCTGTTGTTGACAATGGCATATGTTCTGTATCAGAAACTAGAGCTGATGTGGTCTATCCAATGCAGTTTTCTGAATCAGCACCCCAAACCAAATCTAAAGTTGACCAAAAATAGATTCATAACCCTTTTGGTACTAATGTTGGAGAGTGGTCCCTGGTCGAGTGGTCCCTGGTTAAACTGGTCCCTGGGCAAAAAAGGTTGGGAACCAATGGTCAGGTCAATAACATAGTTGTGGCGAGATCTTTTTATGCTAAAACAAAATAACACAATTACCACTGTGAATATTACTGCTCCAGTGCAATGTAGTGGTTTGAGCATTAGATTACAATTCTGGTCAACAGGGTTTGGATCACTGCTTAACATGAAACTTGACTTAGCACTACACTCTCTCAGCTTCAGAGGAAGACAAGAGCAAACCTCTTCTGAACAAATCTCATCAAGAAAACCCAGTGATATGTTCACCATAGACTGGAAACTTGAAGGCATACAACCCTCAACAAAGAAGCTATGATAGCATGCCATTGTCTTACAGTCATCTTGTACTTTGTTAGGGCTTACATTTGGAGCAGTTCTGGTTTCAACACCCTTCTCTGCATCATTTGTTTTGTAGACAGTCCCACAGAACAGTGACCTTTTAGGACCGTTTCTGCCATGTTTATTTTATTTATTTATTTATTTACTTTGCTTATATACCGCTGTTCTCAGCCCGGGGGCGACTCACAGCGGTGTACAATATAGAAACAGGTTCAAATTCAAGACACAATCTAAAATAATCAATCTAGCATTAACCAAAAACATCATCATCAAAAACATCATCAATAATACAAAAGCCATTCCACGTCGTCTCATTGTCTAAACCACAATCCAGTATCATTTTCCGTTGTTCCATTCCTGTCGTCATTACCAATTATTGCACTTCTTGTTCGAACGCTTTCTTGAACAGCCAGGTCTTTAATTTCCTGCGGAATATCAACAGGGAAGGGGCCTGTCCACGGGAAGGGTGTTCCACAGCCGAGGAGCCACCACCGAGAAGGCCCTATCTCTCGTCCCCGCCAGGCGTGCCTGTGAGGCAGGCGGGATCGAGAGCAGGGCCTCCCCGGACGATCTCAAAGTCCTGGTGGGCTCGTAGGTCGAGATGTGGTCAGAAAGGTATCTTGGGCTGGAACCGTTTAGGGCTTTATAGGCCAACGCCAGCACCTTGAATTGAGCCCGGTAGCAAATTGGCAGCCAGTGGAGCTGGTACAACAAGGGTGTTGTATGCTCCCTGCTTCCCGCTCCTGTTAGTATCATGGCTGCCGCACGTTGGACCAATTGAAGCTTCCGGGCCGTCTTCCGGGCAATCCCACGTTGCAGTAGTCTAAGCGGGATGTAACCAGAGCGTGGACTACCGTGGCCAAGTCAGACTTCCCGAGATACAGGCGCAGCTGGTGCACAAGCCTAAGCTGTGCAAATGCTCCCCTGGTCACCACCGAGACCTGGGGCTCCAGGCTCAGCGATGAGTCCAGGATCACACCCAAGCTACGAACCTGCGCCTTCAAGGGGAGTGTGACCCCATCCAGCACAGGCTGTAACCCTATACCCTGTTCGGCCTTGCGACTGACCAGGAGTACCTCTGTCTTGTCTGGATTCAATTTCAATTTGTTCGCCCTCATCCAGACCGTTACAGTGGCCAGGCACCGGTTCAGGACCTCGACAGCCTCCTTAGTAGCAGGTGGAAAGGAGTGACAGAGTTGGACATCATCTGCGTACAGATGACACCATACCCCAAAACTCCGGATGATCTTTCCCAGCGGCTTCATGTATATATTAAACAGCATGGGGGACAGTATTGAGCCCTGTGGAACCCCACAAGACAAAGGTTGTGGAGTTGAACAGGTGTCCCCCAATAACACCTTCTGGGACCGACCCTCCAGAAATGACCGGAGTCACTGTAAAGCAGTGCCTCCGAGACCCATCCCCACAAGGCATTCCAAAAGGATACTGTGGTCGACGGTATCGAAGGCCGCTGAGAGGTCCAGCAGCACCAACAGGAACACACTCCCCCTGTCGAGCTCCCGGCACAGATCATCCACTAAGGCGACCAAGACTGTCTCAGTTCCATGTCCCGGTCTGAAACCAGACTGTGCCGAATCCAGATAATCCGTGTCTCCCAAGAATACCTGGAGTTGTGAGGCCACCACGCATTCCCGGACTTTGCCCAAAAAGGGGAAATTGGAAACTGGCCGGAAGTTGTCAAATTTAGTGGGGTCCAGTGATGGTTTTTTCAACAGCGGTTTTATTATAGCTTGTTTTAAGCTCGCTGGAATCTTGCCTTCCCGGAGGCGTTCCCGGAGGCGTTCAACACCACCTCAACCCACTCAGCCAATCCCCCTCTGGCCTCCTTTAGAAGCCAGGATGGGCAGGGGTCTAGGATGGACGTGGTAGGCCTCATTCCTCCAAGTATCTTGTCCACATCCTCAGGCTTCACCAATTGAAAGGAATCCATCAAAATAGGACAAGCAGGTGCTCGTCCTATTTATAATTGATTTCTTAGGCATCATTTTTCTCATGATGCTACTTTCAAAGCAGTTGTTGCACTCCAGAGCAGGATCCCCTCTTACTTTAAACACCACACAGTTGAGTTAAAATAGCAAGCAGTTTATTAAAAGTAATAAAAGCCAAAGCAATAAAAGCAACCCACAATAAAAGGTAAATCCAATTGATTAGGAAGAAAAAGGAGTAATCAGTCCATAGAGAAATAGTCCCATTAAGTCCATGAAACCAGATGCTTGAGTTCAAAGGCAATTGACAGCAAAGACACTTAAAACCGGAATCAAACAAAGACAAAGGTCCAGGAACTTGGCATTAAGAACTTAACATGAATCCAACATTGCTTCGTCTGAAGCTAGATTCTGTACTTGGCACTTATATCCCTGCCCTATTTCCCAGACAGCTAAGAACTTCTGCTGTAATCTGGCTGAGCGCCTTAATTGCTGATTTGTTTTTCTTTGCTGGCTAAAAACACTTCTTTTGTTCAAAGCTTCATTAAAATCTGCACTTGGAGATAACTGACCAGGGGACTGCAGCACAGAGACTTTCTCAGGCTCAAGTCCTTGAGAATCCTCTTGCAGCAATACAGGCCTCTCTTACTGATCAGTTGAACTGCATTCAGGCCCCACATCTCCAAAACCAGGCCCAAGAAACAGACCATCATCCCCATTCCCTTCAGGAACATCTTCATGAACAGCATCCTCATTCCCATCAGAGGAATCAACTTGAACATGAACAACATTGTCATTCCCATCATCCAAAGCAACCTGATCATTAGACACAATCACAGGCTGAACAGGCTTATATACAACAACAGTGTTGGTTCTGCCTCTTCAGCTTCCTCCTGCTCAAACAGTTTCACCCCCCCCCCCTTTCTATGTGTCTGCCTGTCTCAAGGGTGTAGCTACAGAGGGGACATTGCTCATCATTCTGCTCTCTTGATTGAAATTTTCCTTCACTTTCCACATTTCTAGTATTGAAGTAACTTCAGCCAAGCCTTTACAAATACAGTTTAGGCATCCAAAGAAACGGAGCAGGTAAAAGTTACCAAGATAATGAAAACCCACTAAATATAAGGTGTGAACATTTTTCAATGTCTCACTCTCTGCGAGGTTAGAAATATATGTATGGAAAGAAAATTTCATCAGGGAGGTAAAATTCTTATATGTTTTTTAAAAAAATATCCACATTTTGCTCTCTAGATCTAGCTATGTTTTAGATTTCTCACCATATTGTCAAATGATCCTTGGCTGTAGGGGATTAAAAGAGAGGCTAGATGCAGCTGCCTTGCACTATTTGGCATCACAGGCTAGAAATACTCTTAAGCGGAAGCCCTGGGGTCAGCATCAGCCAGGGACTCTTGCCAGGGTGCCAGGGCTTTGGCAGCCACCCAAAGATGCCAGCTGCTGATGCCAGCCCTGGATCTGAGTCAAAGTTTGCCAGTATGAAATCCCTCCCTATATTTTGAAAATATATGTGAAAAACAATGCACGAAGCAGGAAAATTGTGTTTTCAGTTTTATTGATTTTCGTTTTCTTCATTTGGAGTCACTGGGATCTAAAAGTGCTTAACTATGGGTGGTGCCGCACTCGGCATTTCTACTTAGAAACAAAGCCCTTGATTTTGATTCCTAGTGCATAGGAAAGCAGCCTTTGGCAGAAACCTCTTGGGCCACTAAGGACCTATTCATGCTACACAAGTGCAGCATTATGATGCTACTTGAAAAGCCATGTCTACATCCTATGGAATCCTGGAGTTTGTTATTTGCGCAGAGGCACCAATGGAGCTCCCTGGTTGATAATTTTAAGCGGCCCTCCCTGAAATCAAATCCCACAAAAGATTCCATAGGATGGAACCAGGGCAGTTTAAATTGGAATTAAAGTGCTAGGACAGTGTATTATTACACTTTCCCCAGGGTTGCACAATGGTGGAGAGGGAAGGCTGACACAATTTGCTAGCTCCACGCAATTTATTCCTCCAATGCTCGACTTCTTTTGTGGCTACTATGCTCAAGGTCTTTGCACACTTCCTGCTGCCACCACCTGTGCCAGCATAGTGATGCCAACTTATTGTACCCGCAGGATTCTTGGCCTGAGTATTTCAATCTGTTGCTTCAGAAACCTTGAGTATGTATATCTGTCTCTTGGTTAGGCTATTCTATGTACCCTGGGGGCAACAGCACCAATTCAGCAAAGGTTTGAGTAAATTGTCTAATTGCTGCAGTTGTAATTCATGAGATGTATTCTTTAAACATATGATTCAACTGTATGTCTTTCCTTTCCACTTCTTTTGTGCATTCCCCACAACATGTTTAGAGAAAGTTGCTGTTTCTAATAATTTGCAGCAGTCTTTGGATTTTTCAGATGTCCATACGTATTTAAATGGAGGTGGGGAAAGTAAAGCCTAGTGGGGTGCAACCTCCAAATCAAGCTCCAAGTCTTTCAAAGTGGCCTGAGCACCCCAATTTTAAAAAAATTAAGAAATCAATCTGGTTTTAAATGGACAAGGCCATCCATGTGTTATTTCAACGAACAATAGAACAATAAACAAGTTTCTAGCTGCTGCTTTAGTTCAGATTACAAAATTTCCCCAGTGAATGGTAGTCTGTTGGTTGTAAGAAATATGTGTGTGTGTTTCATGCACTTACTTACTTTACTCCCTCATTGTCCAAGTATGATGGCCTTCTAAGTGTAGTGTCTTGGCAGTGAATACATAGGTGACTGTGGAGTCCTATTCTTGACCTGCATGTTCTTCCACAGTGAGGGCATTAGTTTCCAGGTGGAAGGCAGTCCCAGTCAGGGGTTGCTTGATCTGCCTTTCTCTTGGCGTGTTTCCCCCTTTCCCCCTCTATTTGCACCTCTTCTAATGCCATAGCACTGCTGGTCACAGCTGACCTCCAGTCAGATCACTCAAAAGCCAGAGCTTCCCAGTTCTCAGTGTCTAAGCCACAGCTTTTGAGGTTAGCTTTAAGCCCATCCTTCATGTGTAGTATTGTAGATAAACATCTTGCTAGTCCTTTGAGGAGGATGTGCTGGCAAATTCAGAAATTTGAGTAAATGGAAGAGTCCTCCCAGGAACCTTTCCTTCAAACAACTGCCATTCTCCTTCCCCAAGGCCACTTCAACAGTGTTAGCACCACAGTGAATCCCTCTGTGATTTCAGCCACTGATTTGCATTCAATTTCTGGCAGGAAGAGGCAGAAGAAACTCCCGAATCGATCAAGACAACTGTGAAAATGTGGAAACACGAAGGACCCAGGGCATCCTAGGGAAAAATGGGAAGGAAACCTAATCCCCCCCCCCCCCATAAAATAAACAAATGCCTACCCACCACTCCCTGTAAACACAGTAGTTTTGCTTCTTCTTGGTCTTTCAATGCCATTATTGGCCAGAAGTGGTCAGCAGAAGTAATATCATATTTGGTGTGCCATGATGCAACCCTTGGGATGAGTGGTGGGCAGTTAAATTGCCCTTGTACAGTTCACTGCCTTTCTTTAAGCTATAATAAATACCCTACAGTGAAGTTGATAAAATCTCCATATTGCAGAGCTGCCTTTGAATGTTATATATCTACATTTGTCTATATGTGTGAGCACACACACACATGCACTTATTATACTTTAGATGTGTTCCTGGGCATTACTTGTTTAACAGATACTTTGTTACCATTGACATAAATAACATGGAAAAATTTGGATAGGTTTCTTATCCCAATTCAACATTTGCTAGCAAGCTTTTTATTCAAAACTAATGATATGCAAATGTGAAATGAAGCAGTCGGGCCTTGTAAGCCTAAGTACATTAATAAACAAAATAATATTGAACCTTCTAAAGCAGTGGTTCTCAACCTTCTGAATGCCGCGACCCCTTAATATAGTTCCTCACATTGTGGTGACCCCCAACCATTTTTGTTGCTACTTCACAACTGTAATTTTGCTACTGTTATGAATCATAATGTAAATATCTGATATGCAGGATGTATTTTCATTCATTGGGCCACAAATACCTAATGCGGCTAAATTTGAATACTGGTGGTGTTGGGCATAGGATTGATTTTGTCATTTGGGAGTTGTAGTTGCTGGGATTTATAGTTCACCTACAATCAAAGAGCATTCCGAACTTCACCAACAATATAATCAGGGGCGGCTTTTGCATTACGCTAGGTAAGCGACCGCTGAATAGTTTTTTTTTTTTGCCAGAGGCACAAGGGCGCCTTTGTAAATGCCCCCTCCCCTCGGCAACCTTTCTCTGCCTCCCTCTCCCTCTTGAAGGCTACACAGAGTCCACCGCCTCCCTTCTGGCTCTGCGCATGCGCCCCACAGTTGGACTGGGAAAGGCGGGCTCGTGTGTTTCCCTCCACTCTGTGCCTGTGTGCGTGCGTGCAGGAGGAGGCGAGAGCAGCTGTGTGCGAGGAGGCGCCCGCGTGCCTCCAGTTATTCAAGATCGGGGAGGAGCAGGAGGGGCTCAAGGCCAGGTCAGTTCTAGTCACCTGCTTACAAGGAAAGGGCCTGTGGCTGCGAGGAATAGTGGGAGTTGGAGTCTTCCCCTCTGCATCCAAGAACTTCCTGGCCCCACTTACTGTTATTGTTATATTATTATTATTATTATTATCATTATTTTATTATATGGGGCAGAAAGGATGAGGGAACCTGGTATAACTTTGACTTGCTGTTGTTTGTGGGTTTGTTGTTGTTTTTGTTGTTGTTGTTGTTATATGGGGCAGAAAGTTGTATTGGATCACACGTGGGACACTTCACAAGTATCTAGGACTGTGTGATGTATAGGTGAATAATGCATGCAGATCCCAGTAAGGTCGCCTTCTGCAGCTGGCAGGCAGATCATGATTTTGTCAGTGCTGATTGTGTTTAAGTGCAGGCCAAGGTCTTTAGGCACTGCACCCAGTGTACCAATCACCACTGGGACCATTTTCACTGGCTTGTGCCAGAGTCTTTGCAGTTCAATCTTTAAATCCTCATATTCCAGGTTTTCTGTTTATCCCAGATTATCTGGCAGTGCGGACTCATATAATCCAGTTCAAAGCAGATAACCTGGGATCGGATCTTGGGTTATAAGGACAGTGTAGAAGGGGTCTAGGGACCCTTCCAGACAGGCCCTATATCCCAAGATCTGATTCCAGGTTTTCTGTTTATCCCAGATTATCTGGCAGTGCAGACTCATATAATCCAGTTCAAAGTAGATAACCTGGGATCGGATCTTGGGTTATAAGGACAGTGTAGAAGGGGTCTAGGGACCCTTCCAGACAGGCCCTATATCCCAAGATCTGATCCCAGGTTTTCTGTTTATCCCAGATTATCTGGCAGTGCGGACTCATATAATCCAGTTCAAAGCAGATAACCTGGGATCGGATCTTGGGTTATAAGGACAGTGTAGAAGGGGTCTAGGGACCCTTCCAGACAGGCCCTATATCCCAAGATCTGATCCCAGGTTTTCTGTTTATCCCAGATTATCTGGCAGTGTGGACTCATATAATACAGTTCAAAGCAGATAACCTGGGATCGGATCTTGGGTTATAAGGACAGTGTAGAAGGGGTCTAGGGGCCCTTCCAGACAGGCCCTATATCCCAAGATCTGATCCCAGGTTTTCTGTTTATCCCAGATTATCTGGCAGTGTGGACTCATATAATCCAGTTCAAAGTAGATAACCTGGGATCGGATCTTGGGTTATAAGGACAGTGTAGAAGGGGTCTAGGGACCCTTCCAGACAGGCCCTATATCCCAAGATCTGATCCCAGGTTCTCTGTTTATCCCAGATTATCTGGCAGTGCAGACTCATATAATCCAGTTCAAAGTAGATAACCTGGGATCGGATCTTGGGTTATAAGGACAGTGTAGAAGGGGTCTAGGGACCCTTCCAGACAGGCCCTATATCCCAAGATCTGATCCCAGGTTCTCTGTTTATCCCAGATTATCTGGCAGTGCAGACTCATATAATCCAGTTCAAAGTAGATAACCTGGGATCGGATCTTGGGTTATAAGGACAGTGTAGAAGGGGTCTAGGGACCCTTCCAGACAGGCCCTATATCCCAAGATCTGATTTCAGGTTTTCTGTTTATCCCAGATTATCTGGCAGTGTGGACTCATATAATCCAGTTCAAAGCAGATAACCTGGGATCGGATCTTGGGTTATAAGGACAGTGTAGAAGGGGTCTAGGGGCCCTTCCAGACAGGCCCTATATCCCAAGATCTGATCCCAGGTTTTCTGTTTATCCCAGATTATCTGGCAGTGCGGACTCATATAATCCAGTTCAAAGCAGATAACCTGGGATCGGATCTTGGGTTATAAGGACAGTGTAGAAGGGGTCTAGGGACCCTTCCAGACAGGCCCTATATCCCAAGATCTGATCCCAGGTTTTCTGTTTATCCCAGATTATCTGGCAGTGTGGACTCATATAATACAGTTCAAAGCAGATAACCTGGGATCGGATCTTGGGTTATAAGGACAGTGTAGAAGGGGTCTAGGGGCCCTTCCAGACAGGCCCTATATCCCAAGATCTGATCCCAGGTTTTCTGTTTATCCCAGATTATCTGGCAGTGTGGACTCATATAATCCAGTTCAAAGTAGATAACCTGGGATCGGATCTTGGGTTATAAGGACAGTGTAGAAGGGGTCTAGGGACCCTTCCAGACAGGCCCTATATCCCAAGATCTGATCCCAGGTTCTCTGTTTATCCCAGATTATCTGGCAGTGCAGACTCATATAATCCAGTTCAAAGTAGATAACCTGGGATCGGATCTTGGGTTATAAGGACAGTGTAGAAGGGGTCTAGGGACCCTTCCAGACAGGCCCTATATCCCAAGATCTGATCCCAGGTTCTCTGTTTATCCCAGATTATCTGGCAGTGCAGACTCATATAATCCAGTTCAAAGTAGATAACCTGGGATCGGATCTTGGGTTATAAGGACAGTGTAGAAGGGGTCTAGGGACCCTTCCAGACAGGCCCTATATCCCAAGATCTGATCCCAGGTTCTCTGTTTATCCCAGATTATCTGGCAGTGCAGACTCATATAATCCAGTTCAAAGTAGATAACCTGGGATCGGATCTTGGGTTATAAGGACAGTGTAGAAGGGGTCTAGGGCCTGTCTGGAAGGGCCCGTAGACCCCTTCTACACTGTCCTTATAACCCAAGATCCGATCCCAGGTTATCTGCTTTGAACTGGATTATATGAGATAACCTGGGATTGGATCTTGGGTTATAAGGACAGTGTAGAAGGGGTCTAGGGGCCCTTCCAGACAAGCCCTATATCCCAAGATTTGATCCCAGGTTTTCTGTTTATCCCAGATTATCTGGCAGTGTGGGCTCATATAATCCAGTTCAAAGCAGATAACCTGGGATCGGATCTTGGGTTATAAGGACAGTGTAGAAGGGGTCTAGGGGCCCTTCCAGACAGGCCCTATATCCTAAGATCTGATCCCAGGTTTTCTGTTTATCCCAGATTATCTGGCAGTGCGGACTCATATAATCCAGTTCAAAGCAGATAACCTGGGATCGGATCTTGGGTTATAAGGACAGTGTAGAAGGGGTCTAGGGACCCTTCCAGACAGGCCCTATATCCCAAGATCTGATCCCAGGTTTTCTGTTTATCCCAGATTATCTGGCAGTGCAGACTCATATAATCCAGTTCAAAGCATATAATCTGGGATCGGATCTTGGGCTATAAGGTCAGTGTAGAAGGGGTCTAGGGGCCCTTCCAGACAGGCCCTATATCCCAAGATCTGATCCCAGGTTTTCTGTTTATCCCAGATTATCTGGCAGTGTGGACTCATATAATCCTGTTCAAAGCAGATAACCTGGGATGGGATCTTGGGTTATAAGGACAGTGTAGAAGGGGTCTAGGGGCCCTTCCAGACAGGCCCTATATCCCAAGATCTGATCCCAGTATGATATTTCAAGCCTTGGGAAAAGTTTGAATGAAACAGAATTGAAGAATGCCTGTCAACACCTTCAAACCATTTTGGCTGATAGTGAAGACTGTGATGTGAATGGTGATGATCTGTTTGAAGAGCTACAAATATTTGCAACCATGCTGCCCCCAGGAAGTCATCCAGCTAAAGCGTTGTCTTTCATAACCAAACGTGGTTATGTGGATACTTTCCCAAATGTTTATCTTGCATTGAGAATTCTGTTAACACTTCCAGTATCTGTGGCCAGCGGTGAAAGGAGTTTTTCAAAATTAAAACTTATAAAAACGTACTTAAGATCAACTTTGAGTCAAGAGCGCTTGAGTGGACTAGCAACCTTGGCCATTGAAAATGGCTTGTTGGATGAAATGGAAACAGATATAATAGTACACGAGTTTTCAAAATTGAAAGCCAGAAAAATATCTTTTTAATTTTAAAAGTGTTCAAGTTTATTTGTGTTAAAAAAAAAACTGGATGTTAAAGTATCCAGTCAAGTGAAGGGGCCAGATGCTGGCCGTGTTACCACACCCATTGCAATGGTCCAGGCTGGCATGGCACTTTTGAAGGACAAGAGTTCGCTTTCTTAAAAAGGAGGTGTCTATTCTCCTAGGGCTGCGTTCTCCAAAACAAATCTGATTTACAGACCCAACAAGCATGGGTTTGAGTTCTCTGTTATTAGCAAGACCCTAATCTGAAAAATCTTTTGAAGAGACAGCATGACCAATAAACCTTTGTGTAGTACTTGTAGACCAAAAATAACAACAAAAACTTAAAATTGTTGCTAAGTTTAATAAAATATTTGCATTCTAAAAAAAGTTAATTTGTGTTAATTCTAGGTAATGTAACTATATGAACATAATGTTGTAAGTAAATTTCTGGTTTGTAAGGTAACTCTTTTATTCACCTCTACCTTCTATGTTTTATTTTTCAGTGATTGGTTGGGGGGGGGGGGGGGCGCCAAAATAATGTTTGCTTACCTTTGAAAATTACCTAGGGCCGCCTCTGAATATAATTGAACCAATCTTGGCACACAGAATTCTCATCACCAACAGAAAATACTGGAAGAGTTCTTGGGCATTGATCTTGAGTTTTGGAGTTGTAGTTCACCTACATCCAGAGAGCACTGTGGACTCTAACAACGATGGATCCAGACCAAACTTGGCATGAATACTCAATATGTCCAAAGGTGAACACTTGTGGAGTTTGGGGTAAATAGACCTTGACATTAGTGAGATGTAATGGCTGGGATTTATAGTTCACCTACAGTTAAAGAGCATTCTGAACCCCACCAATGATAGAATTGGTCCAAACTTCCCACATAGAACCCCACAGTCAATAGAAAATACTGTGTTTTCTGTTGGTCTTTGGTGACCCCTCTGACACCCTTGGAGCCCCCCAGAAGTCCTGACCCCCAGGTTGAGAAATGCTGATCTAGAGACTACATGAAGGTTTCTTCCAAAATGCTTTCCAGGATTTTATTTTATTTCACCAGCTTCCACTGTTCTTATGATTTACATTTTGGTAACCAGATTGATAGTTCTGTACTTTTTAAAAAAGCATACTGCAGGTGGCTGGTGAGGCAGGCCAACCTACTTCCCCCTTTTCTCTTTATTTTGCTGTTCCTGCATCACAGTAAGGGATTCTGGCAGCATCTTCTGTTTTCCTTGCCTGTTGTAGGCAGGCTCACACAGTTCCAGTAAGATTGTTTCAGACAGAATCCTATTCTTTCTCAGCTCAAGCTGCATTGCCTTGTTTACTGTGGATGTGCTTCTACAAACTGGTACTGAAAGTCAGTGTTTCACCAGCCCTCTTTTACTACCTTTCCTATGTCAGTGTGGCTAAAAAACTTCCAGTTTGACAGGGGATGAAAAGGAAAATGAGAGCTGGGTGACTGTAAAAGACATGGTTAAAAGAGCTTCTTTGTCATAGGCTTTGTTAACTGAGATATGTATGCAAACATGAGCACACACATGATTTTGAAAAAGGATTTATAAAGGCATTCTGGAAAATTGTAATTATTTCAAGGTGAAGATACATGTCAATCTGTTACAAAAGCCATCTTATAGATAAACCCATTTTATTTGGCATCGGTCTACACAAGTGCTTGCCAAATAAAATATTTTCATCTCCAAGATGCCATCGCACTGTAAAGTTGATTGCAGCTGTTGCCTCCTTCTCCTTCTCCTCTCCTTCCTCTCCCCTCCTTCTCCTCCTTTAGGGTTTCCCCCTTCTCTTTGATCCTTGATTTCATTTTTTCTGCTGTTTAAGTAGGCAAAGGCACTTGGGCAGAAAGCCTTCGGTGTGTTTGTAATGCTGCCGCGTGCGAGTCTTAAAAAGCCATCCTGCCTCTGCATCTGTCCAAATGTATTTGGAGTGAGTTTGCCGCTAGTGTTAGCATCTTGTTTGGTTCAAGCTCCTTCCAGGCAAATCCCACTAAATGACACTTTCAAAGGCAGATATACATACGCATCACATCAAACTCTGTTTAGAAAACATACACATGGTACTTTCCTTGCTAAAAGAATAGAATTTACCACAGCTCTTTTGCACCCTGCTCTGCCACACTCCAAACTCCATTTAAAAACATATTCTGGGTTTCAGGAATAGGACTAATGCACTGAAGTGTTAAATGGCTCAATAATGCAGTTTTTGAAAAAGAAAAAACCCATCATATTTCCTTTTGAAAGAAAGACAGATTTTGAAATGTTACTATGGACACAAGAAAATTTCTCCTTCTGTAGTGCTTTTTAAAAAACCTTAAGCAAAATTAAATGTAGGGTCCAGCAAGGAGTGGATTTATTAGTTCAAACTATGAGGATATAGTAGTCTTTGGCTTGTTCTACACTGCAGAGCAGTGGTTCCCAACCTGTGGTCCATGGACCACCAGTGATCTAAAATATGGTCCATGGCCCCACCATTACTACACCGTTGCAACGAGAGCAGCTGGTCTTGCAAAACCCTCTTATAGTGCCGAGGCTTATTAAATATGGTTTTCTGTGGGCAAGCAGACAGTGACTGCTGGATGGCATATGTTCTATATCAGAAACTAGAGCTGGTGGTCTATCCAATGATGAGGTCTATCCAATGCAATTTTCTGAATCAGCACCCCAAATAACCAAACCGAATCTAAAGTTGACCAAAAACTGATTCATAACCCTTTGGGTACTAATGTTGGAGAGTGGTCCCTGGTCAAGTTGCTCCTGGTCAAAAAAAGGTTGGGAACCACTGCTGTAGAACAAATGTATTTGATGCCACTTTAACTGCCATGGCTTAATGCTATGGAATCTTTGCATTTGTAGTTTAGGTAGGCACCAGCAATCTTTGGCAGACAAGGCTAAATACCTTGTAAAACTACAACTCATATGGTTTCATAGCACTGAGTCATGACAGTTAAAGTGGCAAACTGTAGTGTAGATGTGCTTTTTGAGACACCTGTATTTGGGAAACTCTTCTAATCTAGTGTCCTCCTAGTCTTCTAAAAGGCTTTGAGCATACTTTAATTCAATGATAGAAAATGCAAAAATCTGTTCAAAAGACACATTAGAACAGTGGTTCCCAACCTTTTTTTGACCACTCTCCAACATTAGTACCCAAAGGGTTACGAATCAGTTTTTGGTCAACTTTAGATCTGGTTTGGTTATTTGGGGTGCTGATTCAGAAAATGGCATTTCATAGACCACACCAGCTCTAGTTTCTGATAGAATCATAGAATCAAAGAGTTGGAAGAGACCTCGTGGGCCATCCAGCCCAACCCCCTGCCAAGAAGCAGGAATATTGCATTCAAAGCACCCCTGACAGATGGCCATCCAGCCTCTGTTTCAAAGCTTCCAAAGAAGGAGCCTCCACCACACTCTGGGGCAGAGAGTTCCACTGCTGAACAGCTCTCACAGTCAGGAAATTCTTCCTCATGTTCAGATGGAATCCCCTTTCCTGTAGTTTGAAGCCATTGTTCCGTGTCCTAGTCTCCAGGGAAGCAGAAAACAAGCTTGCTCCCTCATCCCTATGACTTCCTCTCACATATTTATACATGGCTATCATATCTCCTCTCAGCCTTCTCTTCTGCAGGTTAAACATACCCAGCTCTTTAAGCCGATCTCCATAGGGCTTGTTCTCCAGACCCTTGATCATTTTAGTCGCCCTCCTCTGGATACATTCCAGCTTCTCAATATCTCTCTTCAATTGTGGTGCCCAGAATTTGACACAATATTCCAGGTGTGGTCTAACCAAGGCAGAATAGAGGGGTAGCATTACTTCTCTAGATCTAAACACTATGATAACATATGCCATCCGCTATTCACCATCTGCATGCCCACAGAAAACCATATTTAATAATCTAGAGCTGATGTGGTGGTAGTAATCTTCTGTGGGTAGTCAGCCTCTCCCCTCCTGACACCCCCGTTGCCTTGGCACTATAAGAGGATTTCATGAGACCAGTTACTCTCATTGTTGTGTGGTTACAAGACAATGGTGTAATAATGGTGAGGCTGTGGACCATATTTTCATTCTTGTGGACCACTGGTGGTCCACAGACCACAGGTTGGGAACCACTGCATTAGAATCACGTTAGAACATCACCATCCACACATAATCAAAATTGAGTTAACAAGCAAATTGATAAAAACACCGAATTTGTGAAAAAACAGTGTGTGGTCTGACATTTTTATTGTGTTTTTCAAATACAGCACTCTAAATACATGAAACACCACAACATTATTGAAAAACTTTTTTTCATTGCAGTGCTATGATTACATAAAAATTAACCATAGTTTTGCCTTTGAATCATCAGTATTTTTGGTCCTTTCATACTACAGAATCATAATAGAGTATGGTTTCACTTCAATGGCTGTAGTTCTGGTTCCATTGCCAGAAACCTGAGATTTGTGGTTTGTTTGAGTGCTGAGAGATACCAGAGGAGCTCTCCAGCTGAGATGGCTATATGTCTCTCCCCAAACTCCAAGTCCCAGTTCTGATCCATGGCAGGTACAATAGAGTCACAGCATTATAATCTTTATAATCACTTGTTGCTGCATTTTTATGTCTTTTGAAAGTCCTTTGCTTAGTTTGTTTTGCACAGGAAGGACAATGCTAAGTAAGCTACCAGGCTCCTCCCAACTGCTTTGCCCAGTGGCAGTCAGAAGGCATTCCTCTTTCGTATTCACTTCACATGCTGATATGCAAACTACATTTTTGTCCCTTGCAGACAGCTTTCTTGATGCCGACACTATTCTCAGAAGTCCCTCTGGTGCTTTTATGTCAACCTGAGTTGTGTCACTCACATGGGAAGCAGTCAGTCTGTAGAGTTGGTTGACTAGTATCTTAGTGGGAAAAGACAGCAAGAAACCTGATACTGTCTTTTATGCAGAGATGATATCTTCTTCTTGCTACTATTGAGATAATATGTGTGAATAGCACTCACAACATGCTTATGTAGCGATCTACTCAAAAGCAAATTACACTTGATTTCAATGAGGCTTGCTTCTAGATAAGCAAACATAGGATTGTAGCCTAAATTAATGTTTGTTGTCAATATAATACAGATAAAACACCCCTTAGGAGCCCCTGGTGCAGTGGGTTAAAGCACTTGAGTTGCTGAACTTGCTGACTGAAAGGTTGGTAGTTTGAATCCGGGGAGCGGCGTGAGCTCCCACTGTTAGCTCCAGCTTCTGCCAACTTAGCAGTTTGAAAACATGCAAATGTGAGTAGATCAATAGGTACCGCTCCAGCAGGAAGGTAGTGGCACTCCATGCAGTCATGCTGGCCACAGGACCTTGGAGGCGTCTATGGACAATGCCAGCTCTTCGGCTTAGAAATGGAGATGAGCACCAACCCGAGTCGGACATGACTGGACTTAATGTCAGGGGAAAACCTTTACCTTTACCTGAATACCCCTTCTCTGGAATGTTTGAGACTAGAAATTCCATATTTTGGATTTTGGAATACCTGTATTTGGAGATGAGACCAAAGTATAAATACCAAGGTAATTTGTATTTCATTTATACCTTCTACACACATCATAAAGGTAGTTTATGATGTGTTTTATAGTTTTATAAATTATTTTAAAAATAATTTTGTGCATGAAATAAAGTTTGTGTACATCAGAAAGCAAAGTTGTAACTATCTTGGCCACTCATATAGATAATTTTGAATAATTGGGGTTTTGGAATTTTGGGCAAGAGATGTTCACCTGTATTAGTAATTATTGCAATGCATGTGTTTTAATGAAATGATGACATGCCCACTGAAGAAAGCTTTTTTTCTCACTATAGATGTTTCAGACCTTTAGAAGAGGGAAGTTGATCATTTTTCCTTTGGAGCACCAATATTTAGAGAGAAGGCTGTACAGTATTAGGTTACAATGGCTAATGGATTGAATTGTGCAGCAATGGAATGTGCTGGGTGCAAGTTGGATAGGAAGAGAAGCATCATGTATTGTCAAAGGCTTTCACAGCCAGAATCGCTGGGATAGTGTGTGGTTTCCTGGTTGTATGATCATGTTATAGCAGCCTTTTGTCCTGATATTTTGCCTCCATCTGTAGTTTGCATCTTCTGAGGATCCACAGATGCAGGTGAAATGTCAGGAGAGTAGAACACAGCCATACAGCCCACAAACCACACAACACCTTGTGTTTTGTCATGAGTTTATTGGAGGAAGGGGGAAATAGGCATGAGTGTATGTTCGTAGTTGTCTTCAAATTGCCTCTTGGGTTATGGTAATTCCATGAATTTCAAAACGTTTTCTTGGGCAAGGAATATTCAAAGGTGGTTTGGCATTTCGTTCCTCTAAAATACAGTTTAGAGCACCTGGAAGTCCTTGGTGGTCTTCCCACCCAACTACTAACCATGTTTTGCTTCCTAGATCAGATGGAATATGGTGCCTTCAGCGTATTGAATGCAATAAATAAATCCCCACAACTTTGGTTTCATTGACTCTCACAGTCATTACTGAAATAGCCCATTTGTATGGCAGAAGCAGCAAGGTAAACATTAGTATTTCATCCCACATATTTCATGCTTTTGTTTTGTTTTTGCAGCTGTCTTCTCATCCATCTTTCTCTGAGCACAAAATTGATCCATGCACACTACATGCTCAAGTGGTCTGTTTGGGATAACTTCCCTCGAACTGTGTCACTATCTGCGAGCCTTCTTGAGTCAAGAAAAACAGTTTGAGCTGAGACATGTCAGAGCTTGACTGCATCACTCACTCTTCACCCCCATCAAGGATGAAAAATGAGAATGGAAAAGCAAGGGAGACAGGGAGTTATAGAGCCACTTGTTGAAGAGCCTTAAGAGTGCAAGACTAAGCAGACATGCATACATGTGAATAAAGCCTTTTGAGCTCACCTCATAGATTGTGTGGTTCAACAGAGATTTGTAGGTAGAATCTGGGTGGGAGGATTCTTTTATTTATAGCAGCCCCTTGGATCTCAGGGATTCCAGGAGACATACTCTAAAACTGACATGCAGATCTGGTTTTCCTGCCCCGAGCAGCCCACTGGGAAGAATTTCCCCACCACTTGATGGATAAAATCACTTGGATCATCACCATTACCACCACAAAGTACTCGAACAGTGCAAAGCCATTAAATCAGTGGTTCTCAACCTGTGGTTTCCAAGGTGTTTTGGTCTTCAACTCCCAGAAATCCCAGCCAATTTACCAACTATTAGGATTTCTGGGAATTGAAGGCCAAAACATCTGGGGACACACAGGTTGCAACCCACTGTGTTAAATCGTGGCTGGTGAGTCAAAATGCTTCTTCTGGATTTTAATCTGAAATGAAAAGAGCTGTCCAAGGTGCCATACACTTTCTCTGCACATTTAATGTTGCTTTCATGTCTGGACTAAACCTTTATTTTACTTAAGCGATCCCTCATAGTCTGAGGATGATGGCTTTCCAAGTGTAGTGTCTTGGTGGTGGATATGTAGGTGGCTGTGGAGACCTATTCTTGGTCCGCGTGTTTTTCTGCAGTGAGGACATCAGTTTCCAGGTGGAAGGTGGTCGTGGTCAGCGACGACTTGATGCGCCTTCCTCTTTGCATGTTTCTCCCTTTCGCCCTTCATTGGTGCCTCTTTCCATTCCACAGTACTGCTGGTCACAGCTGACCTCCAGTTAGAGCACTCAAGGGCCAAGGCTTCCTAGTTCTCGGTGTCTATTCCATTAAGGTTAGCTTTAAGCCCATCTTTAAATCTCTTTTCCTGTCCACTGACATTTCATTTTTCATTCTTGAGTTGAGAGTAGAGTAACTACTTTGGGAGACAGTGATCGGTCATTTGGACAACATGGCCAGTACAGTGGAGTTGATGGTGTAGGAGCATTGCTTCAATGCTAGTGGTCTTTGCTTCTTCCAGCACACTGACATTTGTCCATCTTTCTTCTTTAGAGATTTGTGGGATTTTTTGGAGGCAACGCTGATGGAATCGTTCCAGGAGTTGAGTGTGACATCTGTAGACAGTCCACGTTTTGCAGGTGTATAGCAGGGTTGGGAGGACAATAGCTTTATAAAATAAAACCCCAATTGGAGTCATGGCTCCACTGACACGGGGACTCCATCATTATTGGTGCTTATGCTAATTGCCATTTTGGTGGTAAAAACTGGCAGGAAGGCAAGTCAATGCTCTCTCCTTAGATTCAGTGCAGTTTAGTTTAGGCAGAACCAGAACCAGAGATGGGAAAGAGGTCCTTGGCTTGGTTCATGATCTTCCTCAGGAAGTCTACTTTGTGCATGGAATTGAGGTTTTTAATATGGCAGCATGAGGGTGAGAATGAATGGATTGAGTCAGATTGGTTGTGCATCCAATCCCCTTTCCTACTCTGACAGAGTTTCAAGGAAGGACATTAACAACAGTAAGGAACACAATAATATAGGGTTACCATGTGCCCTCCTATTCCTGGACATGCCCTCTTTATCAGGGCTAAATTTTATATCGTGGGAATATTTAAAATGAGATTTCTCATAGCGATCAGTGGTTTGAAGTAGCCAGGCAGCAGAGGGTGGGCTACAGGTCTCAGGGAGTCCCACTTACCTTGCACTCATATGCCCCCCCCCATTGTTTTAGGTATAATGCCGTGGGGTATAATGTCAGCAATTCCGTGGGGTATAATGTCAGCAATTCTTCCATTTGTTTTAGGTTGGCCAGCAGTGGAGTGTGGTGCTTTTTCAAAATCAGCATTGTTGACTCTGGATTTGAAGAAAAAAGTCTTTGTGGACTTGAAACAAACCTGAGTGAAACAAAATTGCTCCTTATATGTGTGTGGGATGGGCGAGTTTCAGTTTTTTAAAATATGTATTTGATTTTCCAGGTGTGGGTAACAGCTCCCTTGTGACCTTCCCAGACTTCCTTCTGTTTTTAAAAAATTGTACATATTCTTTCAGGGGCTGTTGTGGTGCAGTGGGTTAAATCGCTGAGTTGCTGAACTTGTTGACTGGAAGGTCGGCGGTTCAAATCTGTGGAATGAGGTGAGCTCCTGTTATTAGCCCCAGCTTCTGCTAACTTAGCAGTTCAAAAACATGCAAATGTGAAATCAATATATACTCGCGCTCCATGCAATCTTGCTGGCCACTTGACCTAGGAGTTGCCTATGGACAATGCTGGCTCTTCGGCTTTGAAATGGAGATGAGCACCACCCCCCAGAGTTGGCACCGATTAGACTTAGTGTCGAGGGGAAAGCTTGACCTTTTATATGTTCTTTCAAGTGCCAACTAGTTCTGAATACCAGGTGCTGTAGGCTAGGAAGGTCATGTCAAATGTTCTATAATACTCCTTGCCTATGAAAACCTATGAAATTGATACGGTTGGTATAGGTTTTCAGGCAACTGGAAGGCACATTCCTATGTTAGTTCACTGTGATCAGGAACAAAGCCCAATAGCTTAACCTTTCTTTGTTTGTTTGTTCTTGGTTAAGTGTCTGACAAATGTGATAAAAAAGAATGTCTTCTCTCCAGAAGAAAAGCCCTAATCTGGGATTAAGGAGAGGTGATGTGAGCAGACTGTATTGAAAGAGGTGATCCAGGGATTTGATTCAGATTAGGATAACTTGGTAAATTCATATGTATAAGAAAAATGTATCCTTTGAATCCAGCGGGAATTGAGTGCGAACCTGGATGGTGTGTGCATGTTGATCAATTTATGGTTGATATTTTTGATTTATAGTGAAGAGGCCGAGATTAGAATAAAGACTAATCTATGTTTATTTTTCCTTTCCCATGTAATGAAATCATATTGATTTTCTACCTTGAGCTTGCAGAGAAGAAGTCATCCTGTGCAATCGAAACAAGTTGTGCTGGTGTTCAGCCTCGGTGACTGAGTTTTAATTTCTTTTTATACACAGCAACAACATAACATTTAGAGAAGGAAGACTTGTTAATGTGTCTGTGTACTCTTCTGTTGAGCAAAAGTATTGGACACCATTAGCATTTCTTTGGGCAGAATGTAAACAGGGCACACCGGCTACAAGCATTATCTGGAAAGAAAGAACATGACACCTCATAGGAAAACTGGATATTTTAGCAATAGAGGTCACAAGATCTCATTGTACTATCATCTGAGAATATGACATTCCTTTGAACAATCTTGGCAGGTCTGATGGGAATTTGCAAACACTTGAATCGACATCTTGTTCGAGGACATTTGCCAGAACGTAAATTCAGTAAGAGACAAGCCCGGTATACCACAGAATAGAAGTGTTTAGGTAGAGTCTCTTCACTTAACCAATCAAAGGACACTGTGCAGATATTCTGACATTTCTCCCTCAGCAGATTATCTGCGGAAAGAAAGAAAAAAGATGGAAGAGGTGCTGTGAAAACATAGGAGGAGGCAGAGGCGGAAGACTTCTTGTGAAATTCTGCAGATGAGGCAAGGTGACTTCTGGATAGGAGGAAACATCATTTGTTGCAGCCGTTTATCTGTACCCAACACAGCCAGAACAGTGCTGCAAATAGAATGATTTACTTGTGTGTTCAAATCTTTGGCAAACCATTGTCTAACTAATTGACCTCTCTTTTCTGGTTTCAAACTGCCCCGATATCAACATCCAGAGTTCCTATAGATTTTTTAAAAGATGTACCTTTGAGCTTGTTGCCTTTTGTTTGATATTTGGAGACTGATAAAAATAATTGATCCATGTCACTAAAAATTATTCTCACTGTACTCAGGACAAGCAGCACTGCATTTGGAATTGTATTCACATCAACCCGTTGTCTTATTAACCAAATGACAGAATGCAAATACGGAAGTTGCAGATGAGGGCAAGCCAAATGATATGAGAACTTAATTATTCCAAAAGGGTTAGAAGAAGCGAGAGTGCATCTGCTGCCTTTGGAAAGAGGAGATTAAAGGCACCTCTTTGTCAGGCAGGGCAAAATCTGAAGGGAATAGAGAGGCCTCATCATATATACAGGGGTATTCATGCTAGCAACAAAGGCCAGAACAAAACGAAAATCAATTAAAGCTTAGGAAGAGCTCATTGCAAAAATGTTTTAAGAAAAATGGATTTGTAGTCAGGGTTGAGAAAACATAGGGGGGAAATTGCCTGCAAATGAACTAACTTGGAAGAAACACCTTTTTCAGATTATTGAAAAGTTTTTGATAGACAAGTACACTAAGATGAAATAATTTTCAGAAAAATCCTGATCGACCAGTATACCGCTGCATGATCAGCACTACATCAGGAAGGGTATCGGGAACCACTGTGGTGTAACTGAGTGTTGGACTAGTATTTGGGATTGGAAACCCACTGGATGATCTTGGGCAAGTCATACACTCTCAGCCTCAGGCAATGGAAGATCCTTTTGTATAAATCTTCCAAGAAAAACCTCTGAGACTATTATCATTGGTTAGACTCAGCATGGGCATATGTAACAACAGCAGCAATCCCAACTATCAAGAGAAGCAACAAAGGGAAGCCTCTCTTGCCCTAAATTAAACTGCTGAAATGAAGTAAATTTGGGGTAACCAAAAGTGTTCTATGACCTCAATTCAGTTCTTATGTAAGTGACTTGGTACGGTACTTACATAAGGATTTTGGTCATAAAGGATACACAATCTGGGAAGTCCATGGGTGTCTAATTAGTAAGTGTTCAGAAAAGTTGCAGATTCACATATGTTCCCTGTATTATAATCGTGGTTAGTCCCCATAGGCTGTGGAATGCCAGGTTCAATTCCACATACCATTGTCTGTGGAATGTCAGATTCATATCCTTCAAAATCATGCTGGGTGGCTTTGTGTCTGTAATGTCTTCTTGTTCTAAACAATCTTAAGAGATGATTAAGAACACAAATAGGGGTGAAGCCATATATGGTGACCAGAATTTCCCAGTAGAAATACTGGGAGTAGAAATATTAGTAGAAAGTCCGCAGAGCAATAATTTTGCATACAGATGTTCCCAGCTTAGAGCCCTGGTGTGTTGGGGTTTGTGAAGAATCTGGTGCTTCAGATGATGAGGAAGGGGATTTTATGGGGTCTCATGAGGGGGTTTTGAGGGATGGAAGTGGCATGGAGAGGTGTGTTAGTGATCCTGGGAGTTCTCAGGATGTTAGATAAAGCAACATTTATTCCCATTAAAATCTGCTAGAGTTGGCTCCTGAGAGGAATGTGGGGGAGTGTGAGTGTGTTGCTAGGTTGGAATGGCTACTGCTGTGCCATGAGAATGTGAAAGAAAGACAGACTTGCTTTTCCCAGTGGCTTTGAGATAAGCAGAGGAAAAGTAGGTGTATGAGGAGTGATGTCATGGGAGGGATTGAGACTTTTAAGTGGGCTTCAAGTGTACAGCTTTGTGTGAAAACAACGTTGCTCTCAAGTGGATACAACTCCTAAGTTCTATTGCCTTGCTTCAAATATCCAAATTTCTGGATTGTGTGCCTTGTTCATGTTTTATTTGTTAAATTTCAAGTGTCTGGATTATAATTCCTGTTCAGCTCTTCATGTTTTTTGGTCTGGATTATGCTCAAGTTCTGGATATAATTTTGGTAAGGTATACAGATTTTGTCTGATTTCCTTGAATCACTTCACAGGGCAGTTCCAAGTTTTTGCAGTCCTGTGATTTGATTCATGAAATTGAAGGTCACCTATACTGAACAACTGTGGAGTTTCTGGATTTGTCTTTTGGATTTTGAATTGTATTTTTATTGTGCTTTCCCTTATTTTTTATGTTTTTCTTAATAATCTTTACTTAGTGGATTCTCTCATTCCTGCATGGTATCTGGATGAAAAGATTCCCACAGTTGGGGTGCAACATGGTGCTTCAAGTAACCAGGGAAACCCTAGAAAGCTGTTACGCCAGACAGATGAGACCATACTGGGTTAAATGAACCATGTTACACGACAGAGTCTTTTAATCAAGCAATTTCTCTCATTTTTAGTTGTCAAAGTGGTCAATCTCCCATGCTATAGATGGTAGTGCAATTGTTAGGGTATTGGACCAGGAAATCTGGATTCCACCACTTAGGAAGCCATTTGTGCCTAATTCCAGTTGCCAGTTCCCAACTAGAATAAACCTGTTGAGTAAAAAGCACCCATGTGTTGAATTAGTTTCAGTTTGTGGAATCTGGTTGCTTCAACTGGATTTAGGTCTAAGTGGCCATGGGCTAGTTAGTCCATGTCTCTTAGCCCAAATGTCCACACAGAGTTGTTGTGAGGGTTGAAATGAGAGGGAGGAGGACCATGTAGGCCTCCTAGAGTTCCTTGTTGAATTGAATACAGATGTCACTACAACTGCTGTGGCTGTCTTTGCTGTTCTTTCTGCTGCTACTACGCCACCCACTACCACTACAATTAGTGTCAGTAATAACATTAGACAATTAGGTGCCTCCTTAATAACTACATAAGGTTCCTGATAGAACTGCGGGTTTCCACAGCTGCCTTTTCTGCATATGGAGGAGATTCTTTTCATGGCAATTAAGAACAAAAGAAACACAAAAAAAAAAATAGCTAACTAGTTGAAGGGAAATAATCACAAACCTTTGAAGCTTGCTCTTACAGCTTCCAGGAGCAATGAGTGCTTCACGCATGAATTACAGGCAGGCCTCTTTAACCAGAAATGAATGAATCTCTCTATTTAGAAGCTATTCAGAAATGAATGCTCAGGGACATCATTTAGATGCGACAGGAATGGAGAGGTGTGTTTCAGGCTGCACCTCATTAATTCTCAGGAGCACCTGCAGTTCTGGCCAGCTCTTTGGCTTTGAGTGCTGAAGGGATGGCTTTTGCAAAACTTAGATTCAACAAGATGTCACCAGTCAAGAGTCAGCAGTCTAACAGCCGGTGGTCTAACAGCTTGAATAGCTTCAAGGTGACACAGAAACAGAATCAAGTCAGGGAAATGCGAAGATCTTCACCATACCAAGAGCAGTGTCATCCAAAGGGAGAAGCAAACACGCTCACACTTCCTTTCAAACTAAGTTTGTGTGCAAACCTCCTGTTTTTTTAAAAAAATTAACTGTCCAGAGCAGACAACATGGCTGAAAACCCACAAACACTTCATACCTTTGCTTGTATTAATACATTCAAAGATCTGTTTTTAGAATTCACTAGTCTGCTCCATAAATCTCTGCCTCCTTCCCACAATTGTAGCGGAATCCCATGTCAATAAAACAAGCTAATTCAGAAAGCTTGGATTAGAGAGACTCCATCAACCAACATCTGAGGTCCATTCACATTACACAGCTATATGTTATTCTTCCACCTTAATTGTCATGGCAACATGCTATGGAATGAAACATCCTGGACTTTGTAGGTTAGAGGCACCAGAGGAGATCTTTGGCTGGAAATTCTAAAATCCTGTCCCTAAATGATAGTTTCTAACTCCTGAATATTTCTCTTATCATACCTGCTTATTTTTGGGGGGTCGGGTGGAGGGTAGCATGTTGCTGCCCAAAGATCCTAGGAAAACATGATAATGATGATAATTGGAAACTTCTCAAAGCACAGCAGACAAAGAATCAGTACAAGAAAACTGCATAACAAACCAGAGCTGACAGCTGGCACAACAAAGCACTGCATGGGTAGTTCCTTGACAAAATTGAAGGGAAAGTTGACAAGGAGAAGACCTGGCTATGGCTCACGAATGGAACCCTGAAGGAGACAGAAAGCCTGATTCTTGCAGCCCAGGAGCAAGCCATCAGAACAAATGTAATTAAGGTTAGGATTGAAAAATCAGCTGATGATCCAAAATGCAGACTGTGCAAAGAAGCTGATGAAACCATTGATCATATCCTCATCTGCTGCAAGAAAATCGCACAGATGGACTACAAACAGAGGCACAACTCTGTAGCCCAAATGATTCATTAGAACTTATGTCACCAGTACCACCTGCCAGTAGTAAAGAACTGGTAGGATCATAAACCTGCAAAGGTAGTGGAAAACAAACATGAAAAAGTACTGTGGGGACTTTCAAATCCAAACTGATAAAACTTTGGAATACAATACATCAGACATCATGATTATGGAAAAGTAAAAAGTTTGGATTATTGATGCTGCCATACCAGGTGACAGCTGAATTGATGAAAAACAACAGGAAAAGCTCAGCCTGTTGTTGAGCTTTTCCTGTTGTTGAGCTTTTCCTGTCAAGACCTCAACATTGAACTGCAAATGCTCTGGCATAAACCAGTCTAGGTGGTCACAGTGTTAATCAGCACACTGGATGCTGCACCAAAAGATCTCAGCTGGCATTTGGAAACAATAAACATAGACAAAATCACGATCTGTCAACTGCAAAAGGCCACCTTACTTGGATCTGCGTGCATCATTCAAAAATGCATCAAAATCCTAAACGCTTGGGAAGTGTTTGACTTGTGATTTTGGGATACGATATCCAGCATATATATCTCATTTGCTGTGTTATACTGTGTTTTTGTGTCAGTTAAATAATAATATTTTATTTCTAGACTTCTCTCTCTCCCCAAAGGGACACAGAGCGGTTCACAAACACAAGACAAAAGGCAAACATTCAATGCCTCGAATACAAGCACATAAAAATAATACAAGATAATGCACAGAAACAACAGTAAACGTACAACAAAGAATTAAGCATTGAGATGAAATATTAAAAAACAATCCAATAAGACATAGTAAACTAACACATGAGGAAAACATTACAACATATATTGTACCTAAAAGCAATTATGATACAATTACATTAAAATGGCTTTAAAATGGTTAAAAGTTAGCATATTTAGGTCCACAGTTTAGGTCTGGGGTGGGAAACAGAATCATAGAGTTGGAAGAGACCTCGTGGGCCATCCAGTCCAACTCCCTGCCAAGAAACAGGAAAATCGCGTTCAAAGCACCCCCAACAGATGGCATCCAGCCTCTGTATAGAATCATAGAGTTGGAAGAGAACAGGCATCTCACCAGATCTTGGTGGACTGTGACTCCCATCGTGAGAGGTGCAATCCAACAATATATGGAGATATGCACAATTCAATCCCTTGCTTTAAAAGTCACACTGGCTTTTCTAGAGTTCTAGCTGATCTACACACATAAGAGGATTCAGAGGCAAAGAAAGCAGAAAATAGTGAATTAAGGTATAATTAGAAAAAAATAAGCTAGGCAACATGCAAGATATGTTCTTCAAGTAGCATCAGTCATATTTACGTGTTACTTGGACTTAATATTGATTGATTGAGTGTGCTTTACATCAAATCCTAAGCTTGTCTAGATCCACAAGCCTTTGCTCCCCGGTGTTGATGTATGGGCGTTTCTTTAGCAGCACTGAAAAAATCAAAGCAATTAGCAAATTGATTTCTTTTCAGCACAAAAATGGGGGCAAAGAGAAATGTGCCCCCATAATCATCATTCATCAACTCCCTGTTCTGTTGCCTCCTTTGAATCAATTGTCTGTATTTTGCAGGAATTCCCAAGTGGTGGATCACGGAAAGTCTATGTATTTAAGGAAGGTTTGCCACTGAATGCTTGTTTTTGCTCATTATGGGGACAAACACAATGAGAAAAAGCCAGTAAAAAGGCAGTGTAGTGTAGCAGTTAGAGTATTACACTATGACAGTGGTTCTCAACCTGTGGGTCCCCAGGTGTTTTGGCCTACAACTCCCAGAAATCCCATCCAGTTTACCAGCTGTTAGGTTTTTTTGGGAGTTGAAGGCTAAAATATCTGTGGACCCACAGGTTGAGAACCACTGCACTATGACCTGGCAATCCAGCTTCTGGTTCTCAGTGACCCATAAAAGCCAAAGGATTGTTGCTGCAAAGATAAATGAAAGAGAGACAGAGCAATGTATGTTGCTTTGAGCTTCATCAAGAAATGTAGGGTTTAACAAATCTATTTATTTATTTATTTATTTATTTATTTATTTTTATTTCACTCTTCTCACCCCGAAGGGGACTCAGAGCAGAGCACAGCATATATACGGCAAACATTCAATGTTGGGACATTAATTCATTATATAAACATTAAAAACATTTGTCTCAATATTAAAATACACAGTCTTGATCGTCTGCATCATATCTAATTGGCCTGGTAAGGTTTCCTGTTGCTGCTTTATTGCACTGTCCCAAAGCTTGGTCCCACAGCCAAGTTTTTACCATCCTTCTGAAGGACAGGAGGGAGGGGGTTGATCTGATCTCACCAGGAAGGGAGTTCTATAGCCGGGGGGCAATCACCGAGAAGGTCCTCTCTCTTGTCCCCACCAATCACTCCTGTGACAATGGCAGGATGGAGAGCAGGGCATCCTTGGAGGATCTTAATCTCCATAATGGTTCATAGGGGGAGATGCATTTGGACAGGTAAATTGGGCTGGGCCCATTAAGGGCTTTATAGACCAAAGCCAGCACTTTGAATTGTGCTCAGTAGCAAACTGGCAGCCAGTGGAGCTAGTGTAACATGGGAGTTGTATGCTCCCTGTATGTTGCCCCAGTTATTAACCTGGCTACCTCTCGTTGGACTATTTGAAGCTTCTGAGCAGTCTTCAAAGGCAAATCCCCTTAGAGTTCATTGTAGTAGTCTATCCTGGATGTAACTGAAATACTTAATTCAGATGTATAGAAATGTTATTTTACAATGACGGAAATACACAGAAAGCCATAACAGACATGTTAAATCACTTTGAGCAACATAGGAACTTTTTCTCAACCATTGCTTGGTAAAAACCACAACTGAGTGCTATGTTGCCATGTGAGCTGCACATGCACCCTCCTTCAGCAGAACTCTCCCATGTAAAAAAACAACAACCCAAGATCACTGAAAATGTTGGCAAATAATTCACAAGATGGGCTCTTCACTGGCTGCAACCGTCTTATGAAAAGCTTTCAGCTTCCACTTCTCTAGTGATGTGCAGTACCAACAGAAGACTTGAAGTCTCCAAATACAATCAGGTGAATGGGCAACTTTGTAGCCTCCAGCAGAAAAAAACTGAGATTTAAATATCTCCAAATACAATATTACCATAATACCATATTAGCATAATACTATGCTGTATTAGAATCCATTCATGTGTTCTTTCAAAGATAAAAGCCAACGTAACCTGATTTATTCAAAAAGACACACTGGATTACAAAAAAGCCATGCCTACTAGCTTCATGGAACTCTTCCTACTAGCGATATCATACTGTTAATCTTGCAGGAAAGGTATAGGAGGGAGCAGCAGCAGCAAAAAACCCCAAAACAAAACAAAAAACACCCATCCTCTTTCTTTTCAAGTGTGAAATCTGAATAACATCAAAGGCTGGAATTTCACAATACAAATGAGTGTTCACAAATTGCGGAATGTGTGAGAGAAGTAGCCATCTGCAAGGACATTGCCCAGGGGACGCCCGGATGTCTTGATGTTTTTCCATCCTTGTGGGAGGTTTCTCTCATGCCCCTGCATGGGAAGCTGGAGCTGACAGAGGGAGCTCAACCTGCACTTCCCAGATTCAAACTGCTGACTTGTTGGTCAGCAGTCCTGCTAGCACAAGAGTTTAACCCATTGCACCACTGGGGGCTCCTTCAGCACAGAATTGCACTACAACACAGTAACTTTTCCAAGTACTGAGCTGGGTTTATTTCAGATCTTGGGGCCCAAGTATGCAAGACAACAGGTTAAAAATGGCCTACACTGGTACAGTCATGTGAATTGGAGAAAGATGTGTGTTGGAGGATTCTGGGCGTTGTAGTAAAAAAAAGTAACATGGCAAAGCTTGGTCAGAAAGCAGAGCAAAGCACCCCCTTCTGCATTTACAATATGGAAGTAAATTATTTGTATAATAGCAAAGTATCTCCTTATTTATCCACCTAACCATTTATTCATTTATCTGTGAATTTGCAATGTTTATCAAAGAACATGTTTTGATTGATGAATATGTAAACTAGAAATGAAATATGCATAGTTATTAAACAGCACACAGTAAAACCAGGATAAAATTAGTTGGAAATGATACAGCGCACCACCAAAACCCAAAGTTAATACTAATAATACACTAACATAATAAAGGCTTGAAGATCAAAACATTCTTAAAATATCTATGAGAAAAGAAAGGTCCTCTTATGCATCATTGGGACTACAGTAAAGGCACCAGAAGTTATTTTATGTAAGGCATTCATAAGTATGCCATGTCTCCATACTAAAATCTTGAAGTTTACAGTTTAGGGCGAGGCCAGAGAGTTACACTACAAGTCTTAGGATGTAATATGATGCAGTCAGGGCAATTAAAGCAGAATCATACTACTATAATGGTATAATATGAAACGGACTTCCTGCTGAGAACTTTCTACTGGAAAGGGCTCCCTCACTTCACCCCCCCCCCCCCCCCCGCTGCCTGAGCTACCAGAAGATAAAAGAAAAGAAAAAGTCAATTTTTTAATTCTCAAAAATTGATATTATTTATTATTTATTTATTTGGGTTGCTGTAAGTTTTTTGGGCTGTATGGCCATGTTCCAGAAGCATTCTCTCCTGACGTTTCACCTGCATCTATGGTAGGCATCCTCAGAGGCCATTTATTATTTATTTATTTGCAGCATTTATACCCCGTTCTTCTTATCCTGAAGGAGACTCAGAGTGGCAAACATATGGCAAACATTCAGTGCCAATTATACAATTAGCAAGGATAGAAAACACAAACAGAGGTAAAGGCAGTTTTTCCCATCTCATTTTCAGCATCTTGGAAGCTGTGCTGGACTCTGACCATGGGGGTGAGGGCTGCTGTTGCTTAAAAGCAGTACCTTTTTTATCTACTCACATTTCTGCTTTTGACCTGTTAGGTGGGCAGGTGAGCTGGGGCTAATGGTAGGTACTCACTCCAACTCGAGCTTGAACTGCCAACCTTCAGATAGGCAGAATTTTTCTGCAACACAGTGGTTTAGCCTGCTGTGCTAAGCCCGGCTTCTTGTATAGTATCTTTTATGTTAAACAGTAAAGTCCTTGAAACCTACTTAAAAGATAAGATGCTATTCCTGGAGGATTCTAGGAGCAGCAATTCACCCCCTTTTTGGCCAGGTAGGGTCTTTTTGGAGATGTTGAAGGTCTTAAGGGCTATAAAAATATCTTTGAGGGCCACATGTAGTCCATGGCTGTGCTTTCCCCACCCCTATTTTATGAAAAGCTTAGTAAATAAGGTAAGTTAGAAGCTATCCTTACTCAGACCATTCCCTGTAGAATTGTAGGCCAATAATGAATGCCAAGAAGGGCAGAAAATGAAGGGACTTCAAGGTGGAGAATCTGCTCTCTTAGGACTGAATTCAGCGTTGGTTAAGTTCAAGAGCAAATCTGTGGCTAAAATAATAATATTTCCAGCCCCTAGTAAATTACAGGGTAAGGAAGAGAAAGAAGGGGAGGAAGAAGGTGAATGTTGAAGGAGAGAAAGAGAGAGAGAGAGAGAGAAAGTGGCTCCAGCCTAACAGAGCATTCTCTATAATACATGGGGGAAAGGACTCCTTATTTACCATTCTTGTAAAGATATTATGACAAGGATGTGTGAGAGTGAGTCATACACCTCTTTTCTCCTTTGAATCTGAATCTCCACTCAGGGGACAGCTGTGTGGAAGAATTAATACTGTCCTTACATGGGAAGCATGCCCATTCTTTCCTTTCCCACCAGGACTCAGAAGCAGTTGGTAGTTGGGTGCAAAGCACCTGGCAAATGAAAAGTCCCTCATTTTTATCCTGTAGCTGTTTCTTCAGGATGCCAGTACAAGGCCCGTAGGGGTCCTGTTTATGAATTCTATCTATTTATGTCCAGTAGACTCTGTTCATTTTCTAATCAACAAACAACTCAAGGGCGTGAAGCAAAAACACAACATTTAAATCAATAAATAGAATTCTATTGAAATCAAGAATATGTCTTTATTGCAACAGGAAGTAAAATGTTGTGTTTATGAACTTCATGCAGTATGGAGGAAATGTCATTTTTGAACTATAGCTTCCATAACTTTTTTTTCTGTGTCAGGAGTGACTCGAGAAACTGCAAGTCACTTCTGGTGTGAGAGAATTGGCTGTCTGCAAGCACGTTGCCCAGAGGATGGCTGCATTTTTTACCATCCTGTGGGAGGCTTCTCTCATGTCCCTACATAAGAAGCTGGAGAAGACAGAAGCTGGAGCTGACAGATGGGAACTCACCCCACTCCCTGAAATCAAACCACCGACCTTTTGGTCAGCAGTTATGCTGGTTCAAGAGTTCAACCCATTGTGCCACCAGAGGCTCCAGCTTCCATAATGACTGACCTATAGCATGCAAAGGATGGACACAGTTTCCCATGGAGTACAATAGCTATGCATTACAATAGGTACAATAATTAATTACTGCTACTAAAAAACACCTCCAGTCTTTACCTGTACAGGTACATCTTCACCTCAAGGTGAATATGATCCCACAGGACTATGAAGGCAACACAATAAGGGTTGCAAAAATGCATGCCAAATTAAAAATCCTAAGGACAATAGTCATGGTAGTTGTAGTTCCCTTTGTCTCATTGTATAGTTTTTAACATTTTTTGGGAAATTGTGTTTAAAAATGACTGGTGGAATTCCACTCCTATTTCTCTTAACTACTTGAAAACCCAAGGTCTAACTTAAGCTTATGTCTGGTGAGAGACTCAGTTGAAAAAACAAGCCCTGTCATGTAGAAATGTCATAAGTTTGCAGGATAAACCTGTCCATGTACTGTACATCCAAAAGGAAGTTGGCTGAAGCTTTCTTCCAGGAATGTGGGATAACCAAATTGATTAATAACAAAATTGATATAAAAATGATTTCTCTTTTCCCCATTGTACAAGAAAAAAAAATAATGTGAATGATTTGCTATTAAGAGAAGGGAAAGCCTGGAGCAAGGATAAAGTTCCTTAAATTTACATTCCTATAAACACCAGTTATTCAGTACCTGTCGAGATGGCAGAAGAGTGCTTTATTTGGCTGCTTATTGTAGATTTTGCAAATGACTGGAAGCATTCCAGATGCTGAATTTTGGCAATAAACCCTAGTCGGCAGCCCAGAGCAGGAGGACAGTTCTGAAGGAAAAGACAGCACAACTCTTTCAGATAGAATGGGTTCTTGTATAATTTTTGCCACCAGTCTTGCTCATCCTGATTATTTGCACAGACATGTGCAAATAGAGAGAAACTCATACAGTGGTGGGAGGCTGTTTCAGCCCATTCATGCTCATCATCTGACTGCAGCACAAAGTGGTGTTTTGCAAATATGAGCAGCTCTCTCTACCCCTAAATCCAAAGCTAGCACCTTGTCACCTCCAGTCCAACACTGCTTCGCACATCAAATACCTGGAAGTAGAGTGATGAGCACTTTAAGTCTCCAATCCATCAGCTCAATTATGAATCAGTGGTCATGGGATCATCCTTAGCAGCATAATTTACATTCATTTCTGGGTTGTTGTAGGTTTTTTGGGCTATATGGCCATGTTCTAGTGGCATTCTCTCCTGACATTTTGCCTGAATCTATGGCAAGCACCCTCAGAGGTACCTCACTATCTCTGAGGATGCTTGCCATAGATGCAGGTGAAATGTCAGGAGAGAATGCTTCTAGAACAGAGCCATACAGCCCAAAAAAACCTACAACAACCAGTGATTCCAGCCATGAAAGCCTTCGACAATACATTCATTTCATTTATTTATTGGGTTGTTGTGAGTGTTCTGGGCTGTATGGCCATGTTCCAGAATCATCCTCTCCTGATGTTTCACCAACATCTATGGCAGGCAACCTCTGAGGATGCCTGTTTTAGATGCAGGTGAAATGTCAGGAAAAAATGCTTCTGGAACATGGCCATACACCCAGAAAACTCACAACAACCCAGTAATTCCATCCATGAAAGCCTTCAACAATACATTTTTTTTAAAATTGCCTGTCCTGTATTTAAAGATTTCAAGAAAGAGTACAAAAACAGTAAAAATAAAATAAATATTTGTATCTGAGCTGTGGAAAACCTGTTGCAAAGTAAAGTCATAGCATCCATTTCTGTCCCTGTGTTGTTGCTCTGTGTCTTCATTTGTTCCTCACTTATGGAAACTCTAAGGCAAACCTACCACATAGTTTCCTTGGCAAGACTTGTTCAGAGAGAGTTTGCCTTTGCCTTCCTCTGAGAGAGATGACTTGCCCAAGGTTACATAATGGATTTCCTTTGGATTTAATTTTTATTCGCCCAAGGGATTTCTACAACTGAGTTGGGATTCTAACCCTGGTTTCTACAACTGAGTTGTAGTCAATGCTGTATCCATTCTACCACACTGGCTCTCTGTATCACATATAGGAGATGAACAAGATGTATAAATAGGATAAAATTGCAGGCTTGGAAAGAACAGATGCATCCTCTTGTTCCATCCACCCTCAGAGGGTTTCCTCACAGGCAAATATCCCCAAGTCTTCAATTTCGCTCTAATATCTAGAGCGTATCATGTGCTCCAGGCAGGAAGTAAATTTCCAAAGGATTCCACACACCCCATGCATCTGCTGAGGGAAATATTTGCCAGGGAAAACCCAAATCACTCTTTGGCAGTGAACTGAGGCAGACCAGCTTTGGTGTTTGCCCCATTTCATGGGTAAACATGCAGAGGATGGGATCAAACAGAAGAGAACTACTTCTGACAAGGAGGAAATATAGTAAAGGTAAAGGTTTCTCCTTGACATTACATCTAGTTGAACTTGGGGGTTGGTGCTCATCTCCGTTTCTAAGTTGAAGATACCGGAAACACCTCCGTGGTCATGTGGCCAGCATGGCTACATGGAGCACTGTTACCTTCTTGCAGAAGTGATACCTATTGATCTACTCACATTTTCATGTTTTCAAACTGCTAGGTTGGCAGAAGCTGGGCTTAGCAGTAGGAGCTCACCCCACTCCCTGGATTCAAACAGCCAACCTTTTGGGCAGCAAGTTCAGCAGCTCAGCAGTTTAACCCACTGTGTCACTAATGGGACAGGGGTAACTATACATGTGTGTATTTATTTGGAAGGGTCAATGGAATTATTCCTAGGCCAGTCTAGAAATCATGAGTCCAGACATGACTGGCAGGGTAATCTTATGCAGGCATTGTTGGCTCTCCATATATCCACACATTATGCATCCATGGAGTCAACCATCCAGGCTTAAAAATGGGAATAGAATTTAAGAAATTAAAAATCCATAAAATAAACTTGGATTTTGCCATTTTCTAGAAGAGACACCACTTTAAAATGCCACAGTATATAATGGAACTTGAGCACCCATAGATTTTATCCTTTGTGGGGTTCCTGGAAACAAACCCTAGAGATACCAAAGGCCCATTGTACAGACCATTGTACAGACCAATGGATGCTGATCCCAGCTGAGTATCCAGGTAGAATTGCAGTCTGAGAGGGATTGCTCTGTACATCTGTTTCTTAAGGTTGCAAAATGGGCAAGTAGAGTAAAAGTAAAGGTTTCCCCTTGGCATTAAGTCTAGTTGTGTCCAACTCTGGGTTGTGGTGCTCATTTCCATTTCTAAGCCGAAGAGCCGGCATTGTCTGTAGACACCTCCAAGGTCATGTGGCCAACATGACTGTATGGAGTATCTTCAGCTTCCCGTTGGAGCAGTACCTACTGCTCTGCTCACATTTGCATGTTTTTGAACTGTTAGGTTGACAGAAGCTGGGCCTAACAGTGGGAGCTCACCCCACTCCCTGGATTCAAACCACCAACCTTCCAGTCAGCAAATTCAGAAACTCAGTGGTTTAACCCACTTTTCCTCAAACATTTCCATTTTTCCAGGTTATTTTTTTTTCTGTTTTGATTTTTTTCCCCTCCTGGAGGTCACTTTTCAAATAGGTTACATCCCTCCCCTTAATTATGACCCAAAACTGCTTCTGGCCACCTCCTGGGTTGGAGGGCTATGGACATTTTGTGGCACTATGGGACGGTCCCAAGTGCTCCTCAATCAATTGTCCTCCAATATACACTTACCTGGGAATAAGCTCCTTTTGCCCACAAAAGCCCAGCAAGAGCCCTGTGGAGCTCCAAAGCAGACTCCTGGCCAAGGTGGGGCTGGAGGAGGGCCCTCACAACAAAAAACGCAGGCAAATCCCTGGGGTGAGTCTATACTGTGGAATTCATACACCCTGTGAACTCTGTCCTGGCTGGCTGCTATGGAATCCTGGGAGTGGTAGTTTGGGGAAGCACCAGGACTTTTCAGCAGGGAAGGCTACAGGTCTTCTCCAAGCTCCCGGGATTCTACAACCTTGAGCCTAGCAGTTCAAGGGGTGTCAAGCTGCACCCAGTCTCCCCTGGAGATGGAGAGAGAGGCGCACTGGGAAGGCTCAAAGCACAACCAAGAAGAAGGGGAAAGGGGAAATCAAGGGGGCGATGTGGGGCAGAGCAGAAGATAGCCCCCCCCCCCCCCACGTCTCGCACACGCATTCAAACAGCCCTGGGAGTTAGGAAACTGACTCCAAGTCGGGACCAAACCTGCCGCCGCACGGATCCCGGCAAAGCGCACTCTTTTTCGGTTCAGGGGTCCCGGGCAGGATGTGGGCGGACATGGTGGGTCGCTCGACCCCTCTCCCCCTCCCTCCCTCCCTCGCTGCGTGTGTATGGGGGGGGGGATGCCCACGATCTCGGCTCCCGCCCCACTCTATGTAGCCGGACCCAGGCGCGCTTCCTGTCCCAACAGTTGGAGCGGAGCGAGGGAGCCGGGCGGCGGTGAGTCTCGGTCTCTTCCTCTCGCCCGCCCGTCCGTCAAGGCCACGAAGGGAACGGGGATAGGAAAGAGGAGCGAGGAAAGGGAAAATGGAAGGAAAGAGGGGCGAGGAAAGGGAAAATGGAAGCAAAGGGAAAGAATGTGTTGCTGAAGGCTTTCCTAGCCGGAATCACTGGGTTGCTGTGAGTTTTCCGAACTGTTTTGCCATGTCCCAGAACCATTCTCTCCTGACGTTTCGCCCACATCTATGGCAGGAATCCTCGGAGGAGAGAATGCTTCTGGGACATGGCCAGACAGTTCGGAAAACTCACAGCAACCTAAAGGGAAAGAAGGCGGCTTCACGGAGATGAAGAGAGAAGGAGTACGGGAAGGAGAAAGGAAAGAAGAGAGGGCAGAGAAACTGAAAGGAAAGAAGAGGAAAGGAAGGGGGAAGGAGAGGCAAGTGGCCTTTGGGGAAGGGCAACTTCCTCCTGCAAAGAAAGAGGGGGGAGTTGGGGAGGGGGCGCCCAAGAGGAGGCGGGGGGAGGAGGGGGAGGCTCCCGCCGTCGGAGTCGAGCGATCTTCGGGTTCCTGCCCCTGTTTGCCGCCCCGAGGGGAAGCGCTGCCCGAGGAGGGAGGCAGCGAGGGAGGGGCTGAGGGGAGCGAAGAGGAGTGAGTGGGGAAGTGAAGAGGCGGAGGGGAGGGGGTCTGCCTCTCTCCCTCCCTCTCTCCCTCTCCCCCCTCTCTCTTTCTACGTCAGCCTCGACCCGGGTCTCCCCTCCTCCAGAGGATGGACGGCTTCCTCCTCCTCCTCCTCTTCCTCCTCCTCCTCTTCTCTTTCCATCTCCGTGAAGTCAACATGAAGGGAGTGGGTCGCTGCCCGGTCCAGGCGGGGCGCTGAGGCGGGCAGGAAAGGCAAGGCAAGGCAAGGCAAGGCAAGGGAGCAGGCTGCTCGGCGTTGCCCCTTGACTCTCTCCCCCAATCTTCTCTTTCCCCCCTCCCTCCCTCCCTCCCCTTCTCCCCTCCCGGACTCCAGGCGGAGCGGGTACCGTCGAGAGGCGACACCATTCCTTCTCCGGGCCGCGGCAGAGGAGGCGGCGGCGGCGGCGGCGGAGGCGGCGGCGGAGAGCTGTCGGCGTTCGCGGCGCGGCTGTGGCAGCGGCGGCGGCGGCTGGTGGTGGGCGCCGCGGGGCTGGCCCTGGCCATGGGCTTGGTGCTGCTCATCGCCGTCCCGCTCCTGGTGCAGGCGCCTTCGCCCAGCGGGGCCCACTACGAGATGATGGGCACCTGCCGCATGATCTGCGACCCCTACAGCCCCTCCGCCGCCGCCGCCGCCTCCGCTTCCTCCGCCGCCCGAGGCCCCGGGGGCACCACGGCCGCCCTGGAAGCGCTGCAGGAGCTAGGCCCCCACGACCCCCCTCCGCCCCCGCCGCCGCCCTTCCTGCAGGGGCCCAAGGGTGAGCCCGGGAGGCAGGGCAAGCCGGGGCCCAGGGGCCCTCCGGGGGAGCCCGGCCCGCCTGGCCCTAGGGGCCCTCCCGGGGAGAGGGGCGACTCGGGGAAGCCCGGCCTGCCGGGGCTCTCGCTGCCCGGGATCGGGGCCACGCCCGTGGCCGGAGGAGGGGTCCTGGGGCCCAGCTTCGGGAGCGGCGGGAGCAGCAGCAGCAGCAGCAGCAGCCCTCCTCCCGGGAGCGAGGCCTCGGCTTTCGGCGGGCCCAAGATCGCCTTCTACGTGGGCCTGAAGAGCCCCCACGAGGGCTACGAGGTGCTCAAGTTCGACGACGTGGTCACCAACCTGGGCAACCACTACGACCCGGCCTCGGGCAAGTTCTCCTGCCAGGTGCGCGGCATCTACTTCTTCACCTACCACATCCTCATGCGCGGAGGAGACGGGACCAGCATGTGGGCCGACCTCTGCAAGAACGGGCAGGTCAGTCTCCCAGCAAGACGGGGCGGGGGGGGGGGGGCGGAGGAGGGAAAGGGCCAGGGCTTCTAGGAGTTGGGGGGGGGGGAGGGGAGGGCTGCTTGCCTGGTCTTCTCACTGCCCCGTCGGGTCTCTCTCTCTCTCTTTATGTATCTAAGCGGGAATTAGTTCTTGGAGAACCAAAGAAGCCTTGTATAGTTAAACTGAAATTAGTCAATGTTTTGTCGAAGGCTTTCATGGCCAGAATCACAGGGTTGTTGTGAGTTTTCCGGGCTGTCTGGCCGTGTTCCAGAAGCATTCCCTCCTGACGTTTCGCCTGCATCCTCACAACTTCTGAGGATGTCTGCTATAGATGCAGGAAAATGTCAGGAGAGAATGCTTCTGGAACATGGCCATACAGCCCGAAAAACCCACAGCAACCCAGTGATTCAGACCTCACAACCTCTGAGGATGCCTGCCATAGATGCGGGTGAAATGTCAGGAGAGAATACTTCCGGAACATGGCCATACAGCCCAGAGAACTCAAAGCAACCCAGTGATTCAGACCTCACAACCTCTGAGGATACCTGTCATAGATGCAAGTGAAATGTCAGGAGAGAATGCTTCTGGAACATGGCCATACAGCCCGGAAAACCCACAACAACCCAGTGATTCAGACCTCACAACTTCTGAGGATGCCTGCCATAGATGCAGACGAAATGTCAGGAGAGAATGCTTCTGGAACATGGCCATACAGCCCGGAAAAAGTCACAGCAACCCACTGAAATTAGTCACTTGTTGGTCTCGGTGAGAGAGGTTGCCATATCATAAGACACTTCAAAGGGGTAAATGTCCTGTGGTGATGGATTTCGGATACCATTAAAGGTGCGGGAATGAGGCAAGCGAGAGCAAAGGGATTCTCCCTCTCACACCCCCCCCCCTCTCATTCCTGGTCACTTTTTCCTGTTCTGAATGTTCTCGCCCTAAAAACCCCGGGTTTGACAGCGCTAGAGACTAGTCACAGAGGAATGGAGTCAAACTGTAGGAAAAGAGATCCCACCTGAACATTAGGAAGAGCTGGCTACCAGTATTTAAAAAAACCTCTCTAAAATCAGGACAGTAAATAAAGAGCACCACTCAGAAAACAGAAGAATCCCAGACACGAATCAATCATGGCCAATGAGTCCCCCAGGCAGGAAGCAGCCAGATCTCGAAGCTGCAAGGCTATTCAATGCTAATCAATGTAGCCAATTACAATATTCACACTTGCCTCAAGCAGACAAGAGTTCTTTCTCCCACCCAGGACATCCCACAGATATATAAACCTCACTTGCCTAGTTTCCAACAGACCTCACAACCCCTGAGGATGCCTTTCATAGGTGCAGGTGAAACGTCAGAAAAGAATGCTTCTGGAACATGGCCATACAGTCTGGAAAACTCACAGCAACCCATTAGGAAGAACTTCCTGGCAGCAAGTTGCTGTTTCGCCGTGCCTCCTTCTCTGGAGGATGACCACCACCCAGCCCCTGGAGAGTCTGTGTCTCATCACATTAGAGAATGAATCCACTTTAAATCCAGTTGCTCCCTCCGGCAGAATTCTGGGGTTTGTAGTTTAGGGAGGAGCCTTGAACAGCCTCACTAAACTACAAACCCCAGATTTCTGCAGGAGGCAGAAACCGGATTTAAAGTGGATTCATTCTCAGGTGTGATGAAGTAATTTGTTAAACTCTACGGCTCTGAGGTTCAGTGTCACTGCCATGGGTCAATGCTCTTGGGTCCTAGGATTCGTTGTTTGGTGAGGCACCAAGGTTTGTCAAACTACCATTCCACAGCACTGAGGCATGGGAGTCCAAGAGGTGCCACACTGCCTGAAGTCTACGGTACAGATGCGCCTTCTGCGGACGGGAAGCTCTTGGAGACACCCCGACTCTACTGGCTGCCTCTCTGCCTTTCGGGACAGCATCGCCGCTCAAAACACAAGGAGGGAAAGGGAAGGGAAGGAAAGGAAAAGAGGGGAAGGGGGAGGGGAAAGGGAAGGTGAAGAGATGGGATAGGGATAGGATAGGATAGGATGGGATGGGATGGGATGGGAAGGGAAGGGAAGGGAAGGAAAGGAAAGGAAAGGAAAGGAAAGGAAAGGAGGGGACGGGAAGGGGGAAGGGGGAAGAGGAAAGGAAAGGTGAAGAGATGGGATGGGAAGGGAAAGGAAAGGAAAGTAGGGGAAGGGAAGGGGAAGGGGAAAGGGAGGGCGAAGAGATAGGATGAGAAGGGAAGGAAAGGGAAGGGAAGGGAAGGAAAGGAGGGAAAGGGGGAAGGGGAAAGGGAAATTGAAGAGATGGGATAGGGATAGGATGGGATGGGAAGGGAAGGAAAGGAAAGGAGGGAAAGGGAAGGGGAAAGGGGGAAGGGGAAAGGAAAGGTGAAGAGATGGGATGGGAAGGGAAAGGAAAGGAAAGTAGGGGAAGGGAAGGGGAAGGAGAAAGGGAGGGCGAAGAGATAGGATGAGAAGGGAAGGAAAGGGAAGGGAAGGAAAGGAAAGGAGGGAAAGGGGGAAGGGGAAAGGGAAATTGAAGAGATGGGATAGGGATAGGATGGGATGGGAAGGGAAGGAAAGGAAAGGAGGGAAAGGGAAGGGGAAAGGGAAGGTGAATAGATGGAATGGGAAGGAAAGGAAAGGAAAAAAGGAGGGGAAGGGAAGGGGGAAGGGGAAGGAGAAAGACAAGGTGAAGAGATGGGATGGGAAGGAAAGGAAAGGAGGGGAAGGGAGGTGGAAGGGGAAAGGGAAGGGAAGGTGGGGAAGGGAAGGGAGGGGAAGGGGGAAGGGGAAAGGGAAGGAGGGGAAGGGAATAGGATAGGATGCGATGGGAAGGGAAGGGAAGGGAAGGAGGGGAAGGGAGGGGAAGGGGGAAGGGGAAAGGGAAGGTCGAATTTGCCTCTCGCAGCAGCGGTTCTCAGCTCAAGGTGCAGCTTAAATAGGCATGGGCAAACTTGTGCCCTCCAGGTGTCTTGGACTTCAACTCCCACAATTCCTAAATCCAAAGCACCTGGAGGGCCGGAGTTTGCCCATGCCTGAGCTAAAATGTGAGAATTCATAGAAATTTGGGAAGGCGGCGGCACTCTTGGCCGAGGATGCTAAAAGTCCCTTGATCTCACCGAGGCCTAGCAATGGGAATGGTGCCAAACTTGCGTGGATTCTACAGTCGGGAAGGGGTTCCCCCTCGAGGCTCGTGCCGGGTCAAACTCGTGTCACCAGCCTCGAGGGAAGAGAGACGAGTTCAGGGAAGAGTTGGCAAGCAAGGGCAACTTGGGGCGACTTGGCACGAGCGTGTGTGGCTTGCCTGCGAGGGACTCTCTCTCTCTCCCCCCAGGCGGCTCAGCACTTCTTTCAGAGTTATTTTAGGAAGAGGAGAGACCGCCCAGACAGGCCAGAGTTTGACAAACTCAGCAAAGGGGGAAAAGAGCTCGCGGAAAACCTGGAAAGAAGCAGAGGGAGAAGAGGACACGCTGCCCTTTTCTGACTCGGGTGCTTGGGTAGAGTGAACTCGTTTTTGCAGTTATGTAGGGAGGAAGAAAACATTGCCGGGTGCATTACATCGTTATTTCTTACACTTGGCAACCTTATAACATTACAGAGAGGGAGACGCTGAGAAGTGCTGGTATATTAGGTTTGCTGTGTTCACATTCCCTGCCTCTTTACTTTCTGTGCCTGGTATGTATTTCTAACTGCTCAAGTGAAGTTTTCAATTAAGGCGATATTATATATTTGGGGGCTCAAGGGGATTTTCATAGGAGCAGAATTTTTATTGGGGAGCAGGGCCTCATGTTGCTCCCAGTAGCTGGCAACCTGCTCTCTATTTAACCCTGTCATGCAAAGAGTCCCTATTTTCAACAGTCTGCCAACTTCTTCTCTGAGATTAGTGGCATCTAGACAACTTCATAGTGTGGAGAAGTGGAAGGGAGATCTCCAGTATGGAGGGATTCCTCCAGAAAGGTGCTCTCTTCAATCCAGCCTTTTCCAAGCCTTCTAGGTGTAAATATGTATTGTCGAAGGTGGCTGGAATCACTGGGTTGCTGCATGGCCATGTTCCAGAAGCATTCTCTCCTAACATTTCACCTGCATCTATGGCAGGCATCCTCAGAGGTTGTGAGATCTGTTGGAAACTAGGAAAATGGGGTATATATATATATGTGTGTGTGTGTGTGTGTGTGTGTGGAATAATGTCCAGGGTGGGAGAAAGAACTCTTGTCTGTTTGAGGCAAGTGTGAATGTTGCAATTGGCCACCTTGATTAGTATTTAATGGCCTAGCAGTTTCAAGGTGTGGCTTCTTACGCCTGGGGGAATCTTTTGTTAAGCGGTGATTAGCTGCCCCTGATTGTTTATTTTCTGGAGTTCCCCTGTTTTTTGAATGTTCCAGGTGTGCTTGAGCAGTTAGTGTGATGATTGCATTTGAACACATCTAGATCATGGGAGGCTGATTTCAGGAGGAGTAGGGATTCCTGAAACCATGTGTATGTGTATGCCTTCAAGTAATGTGTCAGCATATGGGGACTCCATGATTTTCAAAGTGTTTTCTTAGACAAGGAATATTGTGAGGTAGCTTTGTCAGTTCCTTCTCCTGAAATATACTTTACAGCATCTGCTATGTGTTGGTGGTTTCCCATCCAAGTATTAAGCAGGACTGACCCTAAGTAGCTTCCAAGAGTTTTTAGGGCTGGTTTGCTGTGAGTTTTCTAGGCTGTGTGGCCATGTTCCAGAAGCATTCTCTCCTGATGTTTTGCCCACATCTGTGACAGGCATCCTCAGAGGTTGTGAGATGTATTGGGAACTAGACAAGGGAGGTTTATATATCTGTGGAAGGTCCAGGGTGGGAGGAATAACTTTTGTCTGTTGGAGGTAGGTGTGAATGTTGCAATTAATCACCTTAATTAATTGTGGGTGCAACGTCAGGAGACAATGTTTCTGGAACATGGCCATACAGCCCAGAAAACTCACAGCAACCCAGTGATTCTAGCTAGGAAAGCCTTAGACAACATATTTAGGGCTGTTTAATAGCCAAAGATCCTCTGTCATCACAACTTGGCTGTCTCCTTAATGCCACAGCCTGAATTAGAATAGGTTTATTGAATTCATGGTTGAACAGTGAATCAACAGATAAATAAAATTCATTGATTTGATAGATCAATTCCAGTTGGCAAAACCCACTAGGATTCAGAATAATCGACAAAGACAATAACAAATGGTCTTGAGACTGAAATCGCTGGGGGGATGTTGACCTGTGGACATTCTTAAATCTGCTCCCTCTCATTTTTAGTTGGAGCAAAGGTAGTAGTTCAGTGGGAGAGCCTATACTTTAAGTTGCCTGCAGGAGGGATAAAGCGGGGTAATAATAATAATAATAATAATAATAATAATAATAATAATTTGCATGAAAGAGCTTCCACATTCCATCCATGGCACCACTATGTTGGGCTGGAAAAATCTCAACGATTCTCAGCTCAACGATTCTGGACTGTACTGAAGACAGTATGGCAGAAGGCAGCTTGCAGTCGTTCAAAGACAGTGGTTCCAAACCTGTGGTCCGTGGACCGCCAGTGGTCCCCAATAATGAAAATATGGTCCACGGCCTCACCATTATGACACTGTTGCCTCGAAATCACATGGTAACAACAGTGATTGGTCTCGTGAAACCCTCTTACAGTGCTGAGGCAATGGGGATGTCAGAAGGGGAGACTACCCATGAAAGATTGCTACTACCACATCAGCTCTAGATTATTACATATAGTGATGGCATGTGTTTTGTATCAGAAAACAGAACTGATGTGGTCTAGCCAATGCAATTTTCTGAATCAGCACCCCAAATAACCAAACCAAATCTAAAGTTGACCAACAACAGATTTGTAACCCTTTTGGCACTAATGTTGGAGAGTGGTCCCTAGTCAAAGTGGTCCCTGTTCAAATAGCCCCTGGTTAAAAAAAAAAGTTGGGAACCACTGTTCTAAAGGATGCCATGATGATCTTTCCTGAGGCCTAGGGTCAGTGTGATTGTGAAACTCTCCAATGAGTTTGGAGATGCACCCCACAGGAAATATCATGCCACAGACACATGAACAAAGGAGAAGGAATCTAACTACTGTGGATTATATTATAATCCTGGGTTTTGACATTCCTTCTGCATAAGATCTCTTTTCAAATGGAACACCTCAAAACATCCCTAAATAGAAAATAAATATGGATAGCTGTTAAAATGCTGTTGGAATAATACCAGTAATTGTGGGGAAGGTGCATTTAGAACTCCAAATAGTCATTTGAGGAGGGATAACAGCCGAAAACGCTGTAGTGGATACAAGAAGAGTGAAATATCTTGGCTCCATAGCAAGTTCGCTCATCTTTTCCTGAAAAGGGGTTATACATGCTGCAGTTTGGTTTCATGCATTTTATGTCACCAATGGTTAGATCCTCAGGAAGGCATCTGTTTATGTTGAGGGAAAGGGGAAGGCAACTTTTGAGCTGTAGTCTTTGATAAAACTGAAATTATAAGAGCCCATTCTATTAATCCCGACCCTTTCCCAACTCTTAACCCTGATTCTTGTGTCCATGTTTTCACCAGGCTCTTTATTAACCTCATGCTGAGTATCCAACATGGGGAATGTTGTTGCACTGCAACTTCCATCAAGCCAGGCCAGCATAGCCAAAAGTTAGGGATGGACTTGAAGTGCAATTGTATTGGGAAGGACATGATTTGTCTGTGTGTGTAGTGTGAAACCACTGAGCATGTAGATAGAATCCTTGCCACCAGAGCTCAAAATCAGAATACCCAATCAGCATGGACAGTGTTTCCAGGCCAGGTGCAGAAATGGACCTCAAAGGGCACCTGGAAAGTGTAACCTGTGGGGGTCCATATGGGAGACTTCACATTAGAAGGCAGTCGTTTTAAAGCACATACTATATGGTGTCTTTTTGAACTGTCTAATTCTGAGAGATTTGGAAACACATATGCAGGAATGGGTAATTCCCTCTTGCCCATTCCCATTTCTACTGCATCTTGGAATGCAACACTTGGGTTATTCTCTTTGCTATTTGAGGACTCTATCTGCATACTCAGAGGTTTCAAATCCAAGATGCCACCCAGGTTATGACTGTCTTATCTCATAGGGGAAGTTACCCATTCATTTTATAGCCAGGAAGACCTGGAGCACAAATAAAATTTGCCTCAGGGAGGCTGCTGAATGTGGCCAGCCTTGAAATACCTGTTGCTTAGACTATCTACTCCAGGGGAATATGTCCTTCTTGCAAATGCCTTTGACTTCAACTCCTACCTCTAACACATACAGATAACAGTGAAAGAGGACATGAATTGCTATCTAACAGCATATGAAGGGCCACATGTTTCCCATCCCTTCTCTGCTCCATGATCCTAGTAGTAGGGTTGACAGAGCGGAGACTCAAACCAGGATGGTAGCAATCCATGTGACAAGACACTCTTATATTACAGCCAGGATTAATGAACACTTTTAAAAACTTTTTTTTTTACTATTCCTTTGCCAAGCAATTCCTGTCAAATAGGGCAGAAGATGAAAAACCTCTTTTACTGATTGCATGTCATTCTTAGAAGCTTTTAAGAAGCTTGTGGGCAGAAGATAGCCTAAAATGGCAACACATCCAAGCAGGACTTGTGTATTATTTTAAGGGTCCCCTGACTTTTTCATATAATTCAAGGATTAAGGCAAGTGTGTAAAGATTAATGTCACAGTAGCCACCAGCTCATTTAGCTAGACCTACACCATTTATGTGCCTCTATTTAGATTGAGGCAAGTCATATCAATATCTGCTTGAGTAAATAGTTCTTTTTCCATATATAGAAACTAAAGTGGTAGACAACAAATAGTATCCATCAAACATGCGGGCAGCAGCCCCCAGTTTGGTGCATGAAAGGTAGACATTGCACCACACAAAGTTCTGCCCAGGAGGAAAGCTAGATGGCTTTCCTCTGCATTTATGACATATGCCAGTTCTCTCATTCTTCCCCTGGGTATAGGATTTCTCCCCTAGGATCCAATTGAGGATCCTAAGGCTCTAAACCAAATCCTTCATTCCAAGGTGAGTAGGTAGGAAAAATTCAGGCTTGGAGATCTATCAGGACTCTAAAGCTAGTGTGTTATCTTCATGCAAGTCTAGTACTTGTCATTTAAGCTTTGGGCTATAATTCAGAGACTAAAATAGAGGCAAAGGAAGCCAGACATTATCAGCCTGGGATGGCCAGGAAATGGTTCACTTGTCATTATTAATCCAGTTTGTGCCACAAACTGCAAGGACAGCAATGCTTCTCTCGCTAAACCAATTCCCTTGTAGTAAAACAAATACCACTTACCTACAACTGGAAGCCTGAGGCCACATCTCCATCCTAGATCAGCATCTTCTTGTCTCCATGATTCACTCTATGGGTCATTCTTAGAGTTAAATATCCTTTATCGATCACAGTCAATCTGTGGGATTAGGTACTACAAGTTGCAACAATTGCCACTGTTTTGGATGGTTTTAGCAGTGGATTAGACACATTCATAGAAAATGAAACTATCAGTGGTTATTAGTCATATTACCTCCAGAATCAGAGGCAATATGATTCAGAATATAAATTGCTGGGAGCATTAATGGGAGGATGCCATTGCACTCAGGCTTTGCTTGCAGGCTTTCCAGAGACATCTGTTGAACCATTTTGGATTGGATATATGGTTGGCCCGATCCTACATGGTTCCTCTGATGGTGCTCTGTGCTTTATGCTTCTACTGTGTGCTTGTAAGATCCAAGAACTGAAAAATCATCACCCTTTCAGTCCAGAATATAGAAAAGACAAAAGGGGCATTTACCCCTAGCTATTTGTACATCCAGGAGGTCCTCCTCCTCTTTTATGATCTAAAGAAGTGGTTCCCAACCTGTGGGTCACCTGGTGTTTTGGCCTACAACTCCCAGAAATCCCAGCTAGTTTACCAGCTGTTAGGATTTCTGGGGGTTGAAGGCCAAAACATCTGGGGACCCATGGTTGAGAACCACTGACCTAAAGGCTTCCTCCTGCTGCCTGTGTATGTGCCTTCAAATTATCTGCTGACTTATGACAAACCCTGTGGATTTTATAGGGTTTTCATAGACAAGGTATACCTGGAAGTGGTTTTCCTTCCTCCAAAACACAGCACCTGGTATTAGTTGGAAGTCTCCCACCCAAGCAGACTTGCCCAGCTTAGCTTCCAGATGAGATGGGATCGGGGCTGCTTTCAATATGATTTTTCTGCTTCTTGGCAGGGGGTTGGACTGGATGACCATGAGGTCTCTTCCAACCCAATGATTCTATGATTCTAGTGTATTTAATGTTTGTCTAGGGCAGGGGTAGGGAACCTTCGGCCCTCCAGGTGTGGTGGACTTCAACTCCCACAATTCCTTGAGGCTCGGCATTCACCCCAAAGGCTTACACGAGCCTCAAGGAATTGTGGGAGTTGAAGTCCACCACACCTGGAGGGCCGAAGGTTCCCTACCCCTGGTCTAGGGTAAACTCTTCTGCCTAGTTTTCCTGGATTCCTCTAAACACCATGGACAGCTCCCAACAGCCAGTATTTGAATGCATGAGGTTCAGATAGTAAAATCAATGAGAAATAGCACTTCTTAAAATTTGGGATTTTTAGAAAACCATTTGCTATGTGTACAAGAAGAGCAGTATGTGGTTTTTAGCGGGCTGTGCTGTGATCCCAATAATCCCAAAGGGTTGGTATTCTAAATCAGCTCTACCACATCAGCTCTAAAATTTTGGATCAAGTTTCATTTAATCTCAGCCAACAATTATAACATAGGATTGCCATAAATCAATAGGCAACTTGAAGGCATATACACATGCCCAAAACATCTAGTGGGAACTGAGATGCCTACTTATGGACTGGCATAAAAATTACAGCCCATTATAGAGAAATAGTTCCAGGAAATATTTGCTACCTCTGTCCCTTTCCTATGCACCCAGGTATCTCTCCCTCTCACATAGACAGAACCTCATGTTTATTTGCTTTGATGCTTTTCTCACTGGATAGGAAATGTGATATCTCCTAAAGAAGCTGCCCTCTGCTTAAATTTTATTTCTCATCTGAGCAAGAGTAAGTCCCAAATGAGAACAGATCTAAGACTAGCCTGTAATCTCAATAAGATAGAAAGTAAAATGGATAGAGCATGGAAAGAAAAATGGCATTTGGTACTGCAGAATGGAAAAGCCCTGGGAGAAATAATGTTGCAACAAAGGAGGCATCTTTTTTTTTTTTAAAGATAGATCACAAAGAGAAAAAGGGAGCATGTTAGGATTGAATGAGATTGTAAAATTAAAGTAGTCTGACACCACTTTAACTGCAACGGCTCTATGCTATGGCTTCATGGGAGTCGTAGTTTGGTGAGGCACCAGTACTTCTTGGCAGAGAAAGTTAAAGACCCTGTTTAATTACAACTCCCATGATTCCACAGCATTGAGCCATGGCATCTAAACTGGTGTCAAATGGTATTAATTCTACAGTGTAGATCAGGTATGGGTAAACCCAGGCCCTACTATCTTTCAACATTCTATCCTTCCTTCTCTCTTTCACTTCTCATTCCCTCCTTCCTTATCTCCCTCTTTCTCCCTCTTTCATTTCCATCCACCCTGTCATCCTTCCTTCCTTCCATCTTTCCTCCCTTCTTCCCTCCCCCTCTTCCTCCTTCCTTCCCCTTTCTTTCCTTTTCCTCCCTCCCTTCTCCATTCCCTTCATCCATTCCTTCTTTCTCTTCCTCCCTCCCTCCCTTCTCTTTTCCCTTCCTTCTTTCCTCCTGGGGGATGTTTACCTGGGAGAAGAGGAGGTAGAGAGGGAACATGAGAATCATGGTTCAAGATATCAAAGAGTGTCCCATTGAGGATGAGGAGGGGGGAAATGACTTTCTGCTGCTCTAGAGACCAGGGCACAAGGGAGCAATGGATTCAAATGGCAGGGAAAGTGATTCAACCGAAAAGATGTGGCAGAACTTCCTGAGAGTAAGAGCTGTTGGAGAATGGCATTGGCTGCCTCCAAGTGTGGTGGAGTCTCCTTCTCTGCAGGCTTTTCCGCAGAGGTTGTCTATTGGGAGTGCTTTGGTTGCATGGCAGGGGGTTGGACTGGATGGCCCTTGGGGGTCTCTTCCAGCTCTAGGATTCTAAGATTCTATATCAGGAGTAGGCAATATGGGGTCTCATGGATACAGTTTTTCTCTCCCGTACACTATCTCATCTTGATGAAGTCCAACCTTCTTTGGGATCCAAATGTTTTCCATGTTTCCTTCACTTTCTGCCTCCAAAAGAGAAGTGGAAGGAGGGAGGAAAGGGTAGGGAGGAGGCTTGGGGGGAACCTCTTCCCTCCCAGTCTGCCTACCCCGCTGTGGCTCACCATACAGCCCCCAAGTTAGAAAGCTTGCCCAAGCCTGGTGTAGATGCACCTGGGGAAGGAGAAAAGCAAAGGTGAGGAGTCTGAGGCAGGGGAATGGTCACTAAGAAGCATAGCTGTGATGCTCAACCGAGAGATTGCTTTGACGGATGTTCTAGCTGCCATGACAAAAATGGCCCAAAGGGTCGATGCATGCCTCCACCTTATCAGCATGGCTTCAGATTTTTTTCTTTCTCCATCTCATAGTTTGATCATAAAAGGACGTTATGTATTTGAGCTAAAGAAGGAAAAGGAAAGCTAAAGAGTGCAGAAGCACACTCTGGTGTGATCCTTTGGCCAGAGGTTTAAAGGCTGCTCACTTGCCTCTGCATTTGTGAGTGTGTTTTGTCTTATCACAATCTGCTTAAAGTCTCCTTGCGAACCATTTGATCAAAAGCCAATGTAACAATCTTCAAAATAAATAATACATAATGAATAAATGGTGAACAGCATAAACAGCATGGTTGGGAGTAAAGGGGAAGGGAAGAAAACATTTTTGGGAAAGACAAGACAAAGCTGGTGAAAACAGAAACAGTTTCATAATAGAGGATGAAACCAGGACAGGCCTAAAGAAGCAGAACGGGTGAAAGAGACCTGCTGTGGTAGCAACAGAAGAGGAAGAGAAGCAAAAGATAGGAAGGAGGGGAGTGCCCGGAGCAGTTAGGAAATCTTCAGCCTCAGAGGTTTTAAGAAACAGGCTGAATAGACATCTGTCTGCCAGGATTCAAGTGCAAAGAATATTCTAGCCAAAGAGGTTAAACTATATGTCTTTTACTGTCATCTTCAATATTTTTTATTCTGCAAAGCAATTAAGAGAAAAGAAATAGGCTATATGAAGGAAAAATAAGTCAAGGCAAAGCAAGAAAAAAATGGATGGTGGGGGAGAAATGAAACTTTCCTTGCAAAAACATAAGTTAGGAGACAGGGATATTCTTTTAAAAAACTACAAATGTTCATAATCCCCTAACTAAAACAGTTGGTGGTCATGCTGGTTGGGGAATTGTGGGAGTTGTACTCTGAAAAATTAACTTCCCTAAACTCTGAGATGACATCAGTTTAAAAGAAATGGAGGTGGAAAGAGAATGGCAGGTGGATCAAAGTTGAATGAAGTAGAATGGATTGATCTGAAGGAAGGATCAGAATAGGATAATAATGGAAAGAGATGGTATTAGGAAGAAGTGGCTGTCTGTATATTCTAGAACTTTTTGGCCTCACTGAGACCCTCTTGGGTTTTCTTGAATTTCCTTTGACGTTTCACTTGAGGAGACCTATCTAAATATATATTCCGTGCCAACAAAAAGAAAAAATAGGACAAGTGCAAAGAAGCCAGAATGGATGTCCAAAGAACTTCTAACTGTGCTGAGACACAAAAGAGACATGCACAAGAACTGGAAAAAGGGAGAAATCACCAAAGAAGAATTCAAACAAATAGCCAACATCTGTAGAGAAAAGGTCCACAAGGCTAAAGCACAAAACGAGCTCAGGCTTGCCAGGGACATTAAAAACAATAAAAAGGGATTCTTTTCTTATGTCAGTAGAAAAGGAAAAACAAGGAGGCAATAGGGCCTCTTCGAGGAGAAGATGGGGCAATGCTGACAGGGGATAGGGAAAAGGCAGAACTACTTAATACCTTCTTTGCCTCGGTCTTCTCACAAAAAGAAAGTCATCTTCAACCTCAGCAAGACGGAGTGGATGAGGGATTTGGAGGACATCCAACTCCAAATTGGGAAACAAGTCGTACAGGAATACCTGGCCGCTCTAAATGAGTTCAAGTCCCCAGGGCCAGATCAACTACACCCAAGAGTATTGAAGGAACTAGCGGAAGTCATTTCCAAACCACTGGCAACCATCTTTGAGAGTTCTTGGAGAACAGGAGAAGTTCCAGCAGATTGGAGGAGGGCCAATGTGGTCTCAATCTTCAAGAAGGGAAAAAAGGATGACCCAAACAACTACCGTCCGGTCAGCCTCACGTCAATACCAGGCAAGATTCTGGAAAAGATTGTTAAGGAAGTGGTCTGCAAACACTTAGAAACAAATGCGGTCATCGCTAATAGTCAACATGGATTTATCAAAAACAAGTCATGCCAGACTAATCTGATCTCTTTTTTCGATAGAGTTACAAGCTAGGTAGATGCGGGGAATGCCATGGATGTAGCATACCTGGATTTCAGTAAGGCCTTCAACAAGATCCCGCATGACCTTCTGGCAGGGAAACTAGTCCAATGTGGGCTAGGCACAACTACGGTGAGGTGGATCTGTAATTGGTTAAATGGACAAACCCAGAGGGTGCTCACCAATGCTTCCTCTTCATCCTGGAAAGAAGTGACGAGCGGAGTGCCGCAGGGTTCCGTCCTGGTCCCGATCCTGTTCAACATCTTTATTAATGACTTAGATGAAGGGCTAGAAGGCAGGATCATCCAGGTTGCAGACGACACCAAATTGGGAGGGAGAGCCAATACTCCAGAGGACAGGAGCAGGATTCAAAACTATCTTGACAGATTAGAGAGATGGGCCAAAACTAACAAAATGAAGTTCAACAGTGACAAATGCAAGATACTCCACTTTGGCAGGAAAAATGAAATGCAAAGATACAGAATGGGTGACGCCTGGCTCGAGAGCAGTACGTGTGAAAAAGATCTTGGAGTCCTCGTGGACAACAAGTTAAACATGAGCCAACAATGTGATGTGGTGGCAAAGAAAGCCAATGGGATTTTGGCCTGCATCAATAGGAGCATAGTGTCTAGATCCAGGGAAGTAATGCTACCCCTCTATTCTGCTTTGGTTAGACCACACCTGGAATATTGTGTCCAATTCTGGGCACAACAATTCAAGAGAGATATTGACAAGCTGGAGTGTGTCCAGAGGAGAGCGACTAAAATGATAAAAGGTCTGGAGAACAAGCCCTATGAGGAGCAGCTTACGGAGCTGGGCATGTTTAGCCTGAAGAAGAGAAGGCTGAGAGGGGATATGATAGCCATGTATAAATATGTGAGAGGAAGCCACAGGGAGGAGGGAGCAAGCTTGTTTTCTGCTTCCCTGGAGACTAGGACGCGGAACAATGGCTTCAAACTACAAGAGAGGAGATTCCATCTGAACATGAGGAAGAACTTCCTGACTGTGAGAGCCGTTCAGCAGTGGAACTCTCTGCCCCGGAGTGTGGTGGAGGCTCCTTCTTTGGAAGCTTTAAACAGAGGCTGGATGGCCATCTGTCAGGGGTGATTTGAATGCAATATTCCTGCTTCTTGGCAGGGGGTTGGACTGGATGGCCCATGAGGTCTCTTCCAACTCTTTGATTCTATGATTCTATGATTCATGATAACTGTGAAAAATATTTGTCTTTGCTTGATAAATTGTTGCTTGTTGTTGTTTGGTCATCAGATAAACCTCTTCATTTGCTTTAAATATCACACTTGGAGTAATTTGGGTTGATACTATAGATTAGAACTTTCAAAATTTTCTATGTTTGTGACACACTTTTTAGACATGCATCTTTTTGTGACATGGTAATTCAGTTTTACTGGCAAACCGAGGGCTAAACCAACCCCTTATAAGAGTTTCATACATTATACATGTATTGTAAAAATATATATTATATAATATAGGATTTTTCCTTTTATACTCCTTATGTACTACAGTTGATTTTTGTAGTTTCCTCTATAGCCTCTCCATGTGATTCATTACTAACATTGTCAACATATTTTCTTTTCTTAATTAGAAATTTATCAATTTCAGTGGTAATTACTGCACCTCAATCAACAAATTGTGTAAATTATAAAATTTATAATAGTACCTACACTTGAACAGCACCAGCATTCCACTTCTGTAGGGAATAAACCTTTCCGGATGTTTGTAAATGGAGGCTGGACAGCCATCTGTTGAAAGGATTTGACTGTGTGTTCCTGCCTGGCTGATAGGGGTTGGACTAGATGCCCTATGGGGATCCCTTCCAACTCTAGTGAAGTATAGACTGCCTGGGAGTCCAGTGGGATCTCCTTCTCTGGAGGTTTTAAATTGAAGCTGGATGGCCATCTGTTGGGATAATTTTGTGACTTCCTGCCAGGCAGCCTGTGTTTGTGGGGGTGGGCTGGGGTGGCACATTTTTTCATGTGGCACACCTGTGTGCTACAGACAACACACTAGTGTGTCCCCACACACAGTTTGGAAAGCTCTGCTCTAGATGGCAACCGGAAGGGAAGGAGAAGACTGATAGGCATGTAGGGGGTATCCACACTGTGGAACTAATGTAGTCTGACACCACCTTAACTGCCATGGTCTAGTGCTATGGAATTGTGGGAGCTGTAGTTAAAAAAAATCACCAGACTTCTCTGCCAAAACATGCTGGTGCCTCACTAAACTGCAAATCCCAGAGCATTGAGCCATAGCCGTTAAAGTATTGTCAGATCTAATTAATTCTAGTGTAAATGCACCTCCAGAAAGATTGCTGGGAGGTGTGTGTTTGTTAAGAAAAGTGGAGGGAGATTATTTGTACTCATTTTCTGATTTTATTGCATCTTCCCATGCCAAATCCTACTTGCTGAACTGTACCATGAGAACAGATGGATGCCTGAGAAGAAGGAATGTGTATTTGGGGAAGGCGGGAAAGGGGATCAATGCCATTGGGGGAAAGAGGGCTTGGAAGCAGACAATGGGTGGTTGCAAGGATCTGAATCCCTGTTCCCTTTGGACTTGGTGTGCTTTTCAGGTGCGAGCTAGCGCCATTGCGCAGGATGCAGACCAGAATTACGACTACGCCAGCAACAGTGTGGTGCTGCATCTGGACTCGGGGGACGAGGTCTATGTCAAACTGGATGGAGGCAAAGCCCATGGAGGCAACAACAATAAATACAGCACTTTCTCTGGCTTCCTTTTGTACCCTGATTGAAAGAGCCAAGCATAGAAGGTGTGCTCCATTGCCTCGTCTCCCACTCGCCCATCCACCCCATTGCCTTTCCTGCGGGGTCTGCTCTTCAGGTTACTTTAAGCTTCATCTTAGACAAAAACTGTGTGTTACCTTGATTGCAGTAAGAAAGAGAAATGAATAGCGTCTCCTTTCTAGCCGTCGATGTTATCCATCTCCTTCTGTGTCCTGTTGTTCATTAAACACATGATGAGACGGGTAGCTCTGAGAACCTTAAGCTGGCTAATGAGCGCCATGAATGGTCCCTTCATTTAGCACAGATTAAAGACATGGAGTTAAATCCACACCGTCTCTGGTGAAAATGGCAGCTGAGCCCCAATGAAATGGTCCGCATGAAAGTCCCCTGATCCAGGCTGTGCATTTGAAAGGCGATTTTCAGAAACGGCACCAGTTTTGCCTGTGCCGTTTTTAAGCCACGAGAATGTGTCGCTTTCTTTAAGCAGTGTTGCATCAAAACCAGTGCTGCGATTCTGTAATATCTGAGTTTCACTGCTGTGTTAGATAAAAAATAAAGTAAAACCACACCGCATGCAGATTTAGGCAGATGAGCCAGCTTTACAGTCAAGACATTTCAAATCGCAGCTCTCCGTGATTACAATTAGCTTATAGTCTTGCTGCCCAAAATCCCATTCTCTTATTGAAAATATTTTGGCGGCTGCATCTCCAACTTCCTGTGGGCCTATTTCCCCTCCTTTTAATTAAGCAAGCAGTTAAAAAGAAATGTCTATTGACACTTCCCTTCCACAACTCTTTTAATCAACGGACACTACAGACATCTGTTTTAAAACAGCCAAGCCATTATGTATGTCTAAAAACCTTGATACACAAGGCAGAATGAATGGATGAACCCTGGCACTTTATTTCTTTTCCTGTATACGATCGTTGCTTCTACTAACAGCCTGGGGAATAGCACCAAATTTTTGTGACACTGCATTGGCTGTTCCTATGTTGCTTTGTATGTTGGAGATTTGCTGATAACCATTTTGATTTGTGTCTTATAAATATCTATAAATATTATATTTCTTTAGTTCTTCCGTCCACCCTTGTGCAATGCAATACTTCTGTGGGTGATGGTGTTAAAAAAAGAGTTTAATCTCCCGTCTCTAAAGCAAATGAATGATCTAAAGAAGAAGAAAAAAGAGAAAGATATATCACATTAAATTATCTTTTTGACAATGCTTTTTTCTGTTGTGTCTTCTTCTGATGTTGTTTGAGGGAAGAAGGAACATTGCAGAGTGGAGAAGTGGGTCTGCCTGCTTTAACTTTTCATGATGTGTGTGTTTTCTTTATGAAACCTGCTTTTCTTATCAACCAACAGGATTTGGTTATTTTTCCTTTTCTTAGTTGTAGTGTGCATCCCAAACAATATGAGTCCTCACTTTTAGCAAGGATTAAGTGTATGGCTGAAGTCCCCAGTTTTTGGTTCAGATGGTAAGGAAGAATAAAGCCAAACCTATGAGTTGTTGATTGCAGCACAGACCTGGAAGACGACAGGCGAGACAGACACTATTGTTCTAGCTCAGTGGTTCCCAACCTATGGTCTGTGGAACACTAGTGGTCTGCAAGAATGAAAGTATGGTCTCTGGCTTCCTTTTGTACTCTGATTGAAAGACCCAAGTGTACAAGTATACAAATATGGTTCCGCGGCCTCACAATTACTACACTGTTGCCTCGAAACCACATGGCAACAAGAGTGACTGGTCTCGCTAAATCCTCTTATAGTGTCAAGGCAACAGGAATGTAGGGAGGGGAGAGGTTGATTACCCATGAAAGATTACTACTGCCACATCAGCTCTAGATTATTAAATATGGTTTTCTGTGGCGAGCAGATGGCGACTACTGGATGGCATATGTTCTGTATCAGAAACGAGAGCTGATGTGGTCTATCCAATGCAATTTTCTGAATTATCACCCCAAATAACCAAACTGATTCTACAGTTGACTAAAATCTGATTCGTAACCCCTTTGGTACTAATGTTGAAGAGTGGTCCCTAGTCAAAGTGGTCCCTGGTCAAAAAAACAAACAAACAAACAAACAAAAACTTTGGGAACCACTGTTCTAGGTGGAATTCTCCCCAGGCCCCAAAGCTTTTAGAAAAGCATGAATTAAAATCTAGGACCGGGGCTCATTCATTTCTTCCTTGGAATTAAAGGACAACAAGAAACCTTGCAAAAAAACACAAAGTGGCCTCACCTTCCATCCTTCTAATCTGGAGAACGGAAACATCATTTTAATGACACATACTTTCTCCTTATTCTGAAACAGAGCTATCAAATATTATCCTTGAAATCCTCCAAGTTCAATTCAGTGTCATGGATCGAGATCTTAGTAGACACATATCAAATTGTGCCCTGCCTCCTTTGAAATTATTTTTGGGATCATTTGTTATGATAGTAACAGATGGGAGAGGTTAGGCACATTTTCTGATTCACAGGGATGAAAAATAAACCATAAGGGTCACAATCCATCAAAATGTTATTTTGTCAACATTTATGGGAGATTACTGATTTGAATTACAGTGTTGCCCCCCTAACAAGGAGCTTGTTCAATACACAGTTAACGTATGTTGGTGTTTCTTTTCAGTGTGTATTGTGTGTTTAAAATTATGTTGATATGCATACAATATTTCTTGTAAGCAGTATCCTTCCTGATCCCTTCTTCATTCATTTGATGGTCATTGTAGACCAGGCATGGGAAAACCTTGGCCTTCCAGGTGTTTTGGACAACAATTCTCAAATTCCTAACAGTTGGTCCAAAGTTGGAGGGCCTAAGTTTGCCCATGCTTGTTGTAGACTCATATAATGCAGTTTGATGAAACTGACAATTCTGGAAGGAGAAAAGACAAGAGTGTAGATGGTGCATCACTGGTACGTAATTCAAGGCAGCATTGTTGTTTGTTATGTTCTATCAACTTGGCTCCAATCTATGGTGATCCTTGAATGAGAGACCCCCTAAGGCATCCTGTTATTAACAGCTCAGTTTTTCAAACCCAGGACCATGGCTATCTTTATTGAGTCCATCCATCAGGGCAGCATACTGTACATGGGCCTAAATTCAATTGGCAGCCCTGAGTAGACCCTCTGAATCAATTGCTGGATGACAAATCTACACGTTAATCTCATTGATTCAATGGACCTACTCCAGTTGAGTACCAATTGGATTGAGGCCATGACTGCCTTCCTGCACAACAATGGATCTATAAGTGAGCTAGTCTGAGAAAAAGACTGATATAACTCAAAGGCACCGACTGAACTTCATGTCTGACCATGGATGGGAACTTGTGTATCTTCAACCCTAGTCTGACACTATGTCAGATCAGCTGGGAGGATTTCTTCTGTTATACCTTTTTGAAAGCTACATCTTGGGGTCTTTCTTTGTAATCCATTTTCTAGCAAAACAAATGTAGCAGTTGCTTGGAGCCAACAAGTGGACAGTTGTTGCTGTGTGTAGGATCAAGATATCTTCAGAGAAGGATAAAATAATAATAATAATAATAATAATAATAATATAAAAAAGAAACACTTTTCCTTTAGCTATATTTTATTTTTGGGACTGCTTCAAACCCTAATATTTTACTGTGATTTTCCTTCCAACAGGTGCATTAATTTGATACCGTGAAGGAGTAATTGTGTTTACAAAAGAGATGGGAACCTTCCAGAGGTTTGGGGACCACACATGTCCTTGGACTTTAAAGAATTTTATGCCATGCTGCCTAATTTATCTTATTTTTAAACTCAGAAAACTTCCTGGTAGTTTCTAAGAGATATCTCCCTCTATGAACCACCTCAGAGGATAAGATCTTCTGGGGACGCCCTGCTCTTGGTCCCATCTCCTTCGCAGATGTAGTTGGTGGGGATGAGGGACAAGGCCTTCTCAGTGGTGGCCCCTTGGCTGTGGAACTCAATCTCCAGCAAAATAAGATCAGCTCCTTCCCTCCTGACCTTTAGAAAGAAATTAAAAACTTGGCTGTGAGACCAAGCCCTCAGACAGTAATCTCGGTGCAATAAGTGATACGGAATAAGGGCAATTATAACAGGAATGGGTCCTGGACTATGATTGTGTGGTTTTAACAACTGCTTTTAATGTATAGATATTTTTAACTTTATGGTTTTAATGACTATGCTTATTCTATCTGGGTGTCTTATGTGGCATTGAATTGTTGCTTACTTGTAAATTGCTCTGTGTCCCTTTTGGGGTGAGAAAGGCGGGGTGTAAATATAGTAAATTAATAAATAAATGTGGGAGGTAATTTTTCCATATCCACTTCAATCTGCTTTAGACCTGAAGTTTTGGGTCGATTTTTACAAGTGGAAGGGATGAAACGTCAATGCCAGTTTTGGAAAAAAACCTCCTCAAAATAGCTCTAGGGGAAATATTGTAAAATTACTATAGGTAAAGTTAAAGGTTTTTCCCTGACATTAAGTCTAGTTGTGTCTGACTCTGGGAGTTGGTGCTCATCTCCATTTCTAAGCCAAAGAACTGGCGTTGTCTGTAGACACCTCCAAGGTCATGTGACCGGCATGACTGCATGGAGCACCGTTACCTTACCACTGGTGCGATACCTACTGATCTACTCACATTTGCATGTTTTTTAACTGCTAGGTTGGTGAGCCCCCTGTGGAGCAGTGGGTTAAACCACTGATTTGCTGAGCTTGTTGACTGAAAGGTTGCAGGTTCAAATCTGGGGAGCAGTGTGAGCTTCCGCTGTCAGCCCCAGCTTCTGCCAACCAAAATTACCCATAACACTCTCAAAAGTCATTTAAGGGGAGCTACTTTGGGGGACATTTTGGTAAACTTGGGAGTGAGATCGGGGAATCCCAAAGGTATGCAAAAATATTGTGAATATGCATCCAATGTCTACTAGACATTGCTTGTAGCATTGGTGGGATCACATCAAAACCCTCTTCTTATTGAACCTTTTTATTTAAACAAAATAAGTACCACATTTTTATTGATGGTTATTAATCCATTCTTCATCCCTTGCCCCCGCTTGATGAGAGACGTGCATGTTTAGGTCCTAGTAAGTAGTGACTTGTTCTGATCAATTCAAGGGGAAGGTCTCCATTGCTTCTTTATCCCAGCATGCCTTGGGCAATTGAAAAGTTCTAACCTAATTATGTCTGCAGGAATGTACTCCATTACTGTCTGAAGACAAGGTCTTCACAGTGCCACCGTGACCTCACACAGAAGCATCAATTTCTCCCCATTAGAACTGTGCTTCTCTCCAGAGACAAATTGCCACGTAACTTGAAAGATCGCACACTTCACACGGCCTGCTTCTTGAAAAGGTACTCGGTTTTTAATATTGTTAACTTCCTTCATTTTAGCATTGCATGCAGGTATTTACTTTTCACTTTATACATCCCATTACACAGTCAGAAAATGAATACAATCAGCGACTGCTTTAGTTTGCCGATTCCAGCTGTCCCAATTTGGCAGCAACAGTCTTGATTAACCCTCTGGTATCTTACTTTTTCAGCTGTTTTTGAAATGTCCCCATTTTTCCATTTCATCTCATCTTCCCCAGCTGAATTCAGTTCCCACAAACCAAGTTCACACTGCAACTGTAGTTTGCACTAAATTAACCCAACTGAGAGAAGGGGAGGAGGCAAAGTCTTGCTCTTTCTGGTAAGTTTCCTTGGAAGCAGAATCTCATACTTACAGAATTTATCAAATATAGCACCCAAGTAGAAAACAATGTATGAAAAAATGGGGAGGAGGGAGGAAATGGCCCATAAATCTACTCTTATTGACATTGGAACCTGCCTGTTCTCTTAACGTTCAGGTGAGGATGAAACAAGAATGAAAAGTTGACCCAGCCATACAATAATGCATGTACCCAATGCCGGTTTCGTTGCTTCTTCTTTTTTTTGCACTGAATACTGTTTCTGTACTTATGCTTTCCTGTTTTCTCCACTGGCAGTAGGGAGAGATGAATCAGAAATGGGAAAAGAGTAAACCTAACTATAGCCCTGCAGTGCCTCTTTGAAAAGGCTAAATGAGTCAGTTCACTTACCGATTGCTTTTTGGAGTACAGGGAATTTAAGACTGGCTGAAGTAATGATGAACACACCACCCATTATTAAGTATAGAAAGCTGCCTTTTATAACCCACTATGCAAAAAATCAGTAACTTCATTAAAGAAATGTCATGCCTTCCTAAACCTTCCTCTCTGGGTGCATCTACAATGTAGAGT